>NW_027107138.1:499721-546630 GCF_000696795.3 Halyomorpha halys | reverse complement strand
AAAAATAAATAAAATTTAACGAATATTAGCAAAATTAAATAAAATATAAATGGCGTTGATGACCAATGAAGTTTGGCGCCACTAAACAACCAAACAAACAAACACTACTGATCCATAGAGTATCAGAGCCTTTTGAAATGGAAAGTGGCCTAAGACAGGTGGACTTGATAGTTTCTATCCTGAATAACATTGCTCTACCAGCAGTCATTAATAGAGCAGGACTAAATCAGGAATATACCATAAGTTGTCAAATTCAGTGGAGAAACATGGACTCTGAATAATAAAAACATTAACCTGTTAGATATTTTTGAAAGAGTAATTTTGAGGAGAATCATTGGTTCAACATGTAAGAATGGTTGATGGAGACGAAGGAAAATCAACAAAATGCTTCGTCTGTACAAAGAAACTAGCATCTCCTCTTATATCAAAATATAACGATTAAAATGGCTTGGTCATGTTATGAGGATGAGAAATCATAGAATGGCAAGTAGGTTGTATAAGAATGTCCCTGATTGTGTATACCCATGTGTCAAGGGCCTATGGAGGAATGGAGAAACAGAGAGAAACGGTTGGTGGCTATTGAGCAGGTCAAGGGCATCTTCATATGTATGTTGTGCCGATGGAAGAAGAACTATCAGGTATCAATACTTCAGTTAAAGTAAACCATTGAAAGGAGTATTGATAATTTTGTTGTATCTTAACATTCCTAATCATAATGCTTTGGAAGAGGAAATACAAGTATAGTTATTATTATCACGAATTGGTCCAAAAATATTGTCAACAATCAGATATCAGTACATTTAGAAAGTATATATGCTTTGTTAATTGTACTTCTTACTTGGTAAATATTATTGTTACTGAGAGTGAATTGATAAATCTTAATATAATAATAACTAATAAAAATAATCAACACTGAACATACTCAGATCAATAAGATGAAATTTCCTAACAAATCCAAAGCAATTATTAATTAATTATTATGCAAACAATAATGAAATATTTTGTTTCATGATAAAACCTTTCTTAATATATATACAAAGGTTTTTAGTATAAGAAAAATCTAATTTAATAATTTAAAACATTTTCATAGGCTCATAGCAATATATCATTGCCTAAGGAAAAGCAAAAGACTGTAGTTGTTCTGACATACAATCAAGGGATTATAAAATATTTGTGTGGCTTACATAATGATCATTTTATTCCAATAATGAGCCAGGTAGCATTCAAACTGACCGTATTGATAGCTAAAATGTTTATAAAATATCCTTCATACTTTAATAGATGATAAGATATGATGAGATAGATAAGATATTTTAAACACATTTATGGGTTGCAAAAGTTTGAGAAATTATATAGTATGTGGATGGAATGATTTATGAGCTTCCTTTAGAGTTTTAAGGTGTAAAGAATGCCACCTTTATATTTGTGATAATTATTGGTTGTAATATAAACAAATACTAAAAAGTAGAGTATCAGGTTTTTAAGATATGATTTTATTTCTTACATTCTTATTTTCCACTTCATGAAGCAGAAGTAATCGGATTATGTGTCTTCCTTCTTGGAATGCTACTACACTATTTTTTTCTGAGCTGAAAGTTAATTTTAGCTTGATTTCCCCTCTTGATTTAGATTTTTTTTCTAAAGGGTACCACTTTTCATGTCCTAAAGAGGGTATGCACTAAAATACAAATAACAAGTTATATAAAATTTCATATAAAAAAAAAATTTTTGCTTTCAAGTAAAAACAATAACAATATAACATTTTCTAGACACATTAGATTTAGAGATAGATTATTTGCTTTAAAATAAAAATAATAATAACAATAAAATAAAAAATAAAGACCATGTTTTATTAACGAGTAAGGTGATATCAAGATAAAACTCATTTTTTACTCCTACAAGTGACTGTCATAATGTATAAATACTGACATTTATTTTTAATTATAAAAAAAAATTCCAATAACACATTTACCAATTACCTAACCGCTGATCTTGTTATTTCCATGTGAGATAAAGAAGAAATTAGTAAGCTTGAGTGACCACAGAGATATAGAATTATTTAAAATATTGTATTTATGAATCTTACCTTTAAAGGAATATTTACATAGCCTATCATTTCATTATCATGTTTCCCTGTTGAAGCAGTAACAGCTATTTCTTTCATCAATTTCCTTAAACCTTTAATTCCTTGAACACTCGTAATTTTAGTCATTTTTTCTTTAACAGTCTCTGCTGGATCAAAATCCCTAAAAAATTCATCGTATATTAATTTGATGATCAAAACGAAAGCTATTTTATAAACATTACATATTCCACTTACCATACTTCTAAGACTAAAACATCATCTGCAGTACTTTGCACTGGTCTAAAAATGTTTATTCATTATTAATTTCATAAGTTAATTAATGTTAATTTGTTAAACAGAATGTTATGTCTATAAATCAATAAAATAATCAATGTAAATAAAGTAATATTTAAAAAAATATACTGGAAGATTATTGATTTACTGTGTGTATAGATGAATGGAATATGGTCCGGGTGCGGTAAAAAAAAACTCAAATAGTAGATAATTATACTATTTTATTGAGCCAACGTTTCGCCCCACGTTGGAGGGCTTTATCAGGGCTGTTTTGACGGCAGTCAAAAACAAAGTCTATGACTAAATTTGTTTTTGACTGGCGTCAAAACAGCCCTGACGAAGCCCTGCAACGTGGGGCGAAACGTTGGGTCAATAAAATAGTATAATTAACTACTATTTGAGTTTTTTTTTTACCGCACCCGGACCATATTCCATTCATAAAAAAATATATTGTTAATTCTACTCTGAATGAGTTTAGTAGCAGTGATTCAATGAAATTATTCATTCATTTATTTTTTTGCAGACTAAACTTTGGCTCTGGAACTTCCAGTTTACACTAAATCAATTCCCAACTGAAATTTCAGGTGTTAGGAACTATTATTACCTAAGTATATTTATTTTTGGGCCCCCAGGACCCACCAATGTAGTACTGTAAATATTTTTCTGATTATAAACAGTCTACTTCTTCTTCTTCCTCGGTGCTACAGCCCGATGTGGAACTTGGCTTTCTCACAATGTGTTCGTCAGGTGTTCCAGTCCTGTACTGCCCCTCTCTAGTTTCATATTTCTAGCAGTGTTTTGGCATCATGCATCACACAATTTTGACTTTTATCAAAAGTGCTTCACACACAACCATTCTACATGTATTGAACTATTAAATATAAATTGGTGGTATAATAAAGAGCTAATTCAATACTAGTTTTAATGTAATATATTGTATAATGATGTAGCTAGATTTTCTAAAAAAGAGATAGATATTTTATTTTATGAGATAGATATATATATTTATGTTGCAAATGGTTTTTGTATTTATTTTTATCATATGCTAAGACAACACTGCTGCAAAACTACTTTGATGGTTATCCATATTAACTTAATATTTAGATAAATTTCTCATTCTCATTCAACAATTACCCAAATTGGCATTTAAATATAAACATTTTATCTAGAGGTTTACTTGCATTTTAAATCAGATAACTTTTCATCCTTGAAACAATCTAATATTTTTTTTATAAATAAACAATCAAACCAAATATTAGTTGTATTCTCAATTAGATGATGTTTCCTTCAATTAATGGTGGATCTTGATTATACTGCATGATTCCTGATAGAGTTAAGAAAAATAAACTTAGTCTTTCATTTAAGAGGAACTAATCAAAACCATGCAGATTAATACAAGATTTGTTCATGATGTCAGTTCGAAGGAAATTTTAGTTTGCCTTTCTGTTCAAAAAAATATTTAAAAAATAATAATATTAATGCATTGCAACATCATGCATATTGAAGAAAAAAAGTTTAGGTTTACTCAGAATCATTAGTTTAAATTATACTCACAGAGAAAAATATTCTTGCCATAGTGGGTTTAAGGTTTCAGGTTTAACTGAAGTGTTATAACGATGAGTAGATTTAGATGTTAGATATAACGTACAAAAGGGATCACTAAGGCCTGTGAAAAAAAAATTACTTTTAATGAACAATTCTTTTAGATAATTTATTGATAACAATCTCAAATTTCTAAGTAAGTAATTATACAGTCAAATCAATTTCCTTTAAAATAATCCAAAATTGAACTATTTTATTTATTGAAGTACAAAAATCAACTTTTGTTTTAAGTTACCTGAGACCTAGCCTTCTTTCATAAGGGAGAGAGAATATCCAATAGAACAGACTTGGCGTTGATGACCGATGGGTTTTACGCCTTAATTTCTTAATAAACAAACAAACAATAGAACAGATGGAGAAGAAGCAATAAGTCTCCTTTTAAGCACCTGTTGGTTTTGCTTATTTGCTTAATCAGATTAAAATTAACTTATGTTATGTCATCAATAGCTTCATTAATATAGAGTTTCTCCAGTTCTAAGAACTATCAACAGTCAATAATTTGTTATTCATAAACCATTTTTTAAATACATCCTATATTATACTAAAATAAGGGTGTGTCAAATATTTATTTTAATAAGCCAGTATTACTCTGTTAAGCCCATAATAAGTGCAGGAAAATTTTCTTGGTGATTACCACTTGGCTTCTGAAAAATATTTATTTGGACAATGTCTTATCCTACGGCTTAGACGTTATAAACACTGTTAACGCCATGTATAAATTTAATAAATTTTCTATTTTGTGAGAACTATGTTTTGTTGTAAAAGAAAGAGAATTATACTTGTGGTAATGTTTATATGGTGAAATAACGGCCAGTAGAATTATTGGCCACAACAATCTACCGCCTCGCTACAATACAAAGGTCAGTCGCTCAGTCGCCTTTGTATAAATCGTCACCAGACCTTTCTGTGTGAATTATTGGAGCGCCGTTTAGACCAGTGGGCCCACCAGCGGGAGAAAATTACAATTCGAGAAAAACATCGTCTCTGACCTTTCCGATCGGATTTCTCAGGACCTCTGACCCATCGGAGTTCATTCATCAGTAATCTAATTATTATAAGTAATTTTTTAATTTTCATTTTGATTTATATTGAAGGACCGTTTTATTTTAAATTTTGTTCTATATTTAATTTTTGAAGGTTTTGTTTTGATTTTAATTTATGTTTTCTTGTGGTAACTTAACAAATAAATGTTTATCATCCGAGCCAGTGTTTTGTTTAGTTTTTATTTAAGTTTTTCTTCAGGAAGACAGGGTTGATTTGAGGTGGGTTTAACACACTGATTAGGGAGATATTGCCTTTTAAAAGAAATTTCTGTGTAATTTAGGTGCACCATCGATTTGTGCAAGAAAAAGAACAATATAGATTTGAAGAATAAATAAGGAAGTCTACAATTTGTTACATAAAGGCATTGTGATAAAATTAATGAAGTACAGCAGTTTACATTGGGTAAGCTGAGGCCACTACTTTCTATTCATATTTAGAAGAGCTTAGCAGGATAAGAAGGCTAATCGAGAAGGAAAGAACACAGTAATGATTATGATTACGTAGTAACGATTATGTGTATATCAATGTTTTTTTAATATATTGTATCAACATAACTATTTAGGGCCTCCCGTGCCGCAGTGGAGTCTTGCCTATTTGATGTCTATTGGTGGTGCCGGTTTGAATCCGGCCTGGGGCATTGACTTTTTTCATTGATTGGCGGTCCCACAAAATGAAAAACTTTGACCCCCAACCATGGTTAGGCCGTATAGGACTCCAGTGGGAGTCTTCGCCGAAAAAAAACATAACTATTTAGCATTATTACTATTGATTTCGTTGAAGCTGAATGTGATATGTTTCATTACGAAAGTTCTACTTACCAAAACTACAAATAAACAGCAATGATGTAAGTTGGCAAAATAGTCACAAGCGTTACATAAATTAAAATTGTAGCTAATATAAAGATGAACTCACCATTAGCATCTTTAGGGTCTAATTCCCTTGCTTGCACAACTTCTACATTAAGAACTATGTTGGGAGCCTGAAAAAAAAAAGAAGATATTTATTACACTGATAATGATAATTAAAATTATAATTATTTTAAGCCACCATGTCAATGTCAAAGACTGTTAAGGTGAGAAGATCGTATGTACTTGCTACTGATATTACGTATGTGTGTATATAAATTTATTTTATAATTTACGGATGAAGAATCAACAATCAATGAAGATGTTCGGTAGGATAACCAGAGCTGGGATGTAGGACAAACCAGAGAAAATAAAAAAACATTTCATTCAAGTCACTTTATTTTTCTATACAATTTTACGATGGACTACTACAATTTCAGGAAGGCCTTTGTTAAGGTTCATACTAGGAGGAGACCTCCACCAAGGGAAGAGAGAGGGGCTGGTGAACCCATGGATGTGGAGAGTGCTGCTTCGCCCTCTCGCGCTGGCGTGAGTGGGATGGTGGCCCATCGCGCTGGAGCGGGGGAATCGGGGAGGTGGACCATGGGTGGATCTGGAGGACTAATTACCAGTGGATCCGGAAGGCCGGCAGCGGGTGGCTCTGGAGGACGGGCTGTTGGTGGACTCAGAGAGCTGGCGGTGGAAAGCAATCTTAGAGCTCTGGCTGCTGGGGGACGCGTCCGCTGCGGGGGCTGGGGGGTCCGCTGCTCCTCGGGCCGCTGCTGAGGCGCGGGGACCGGGGGTGGTGGTGTGTCTCGCTGTCCCCGACGGGGGGGGGGGAGCTGAGGATTAAAGAAGAGGATGAGGCTGCTACAAGTGAACCTGCATCACTGCATTGCTGCTTGCAATGTACTACAGCAGTATGTTAAGGGTAAGGACACTGATATTATTTTAATACAAGAACCTTACTTATTTAAAGGCAGGATCAGTGGACTGGGCATGCGGAGGTACAGCATCATTTCTGTACCAATGCATGCCAGAACCTGTATCCTGTATAAGAGTAAACTCAAGATCCTACCTCTTTGGCACTTATGTTCCAGGGACTTGGCAGCAGCGTAGTTGGCCTTCAAAGAAGGAACTCATAGGGAAGTGACATTTGCCTCTAGTTATCTCCCCTATGAAGAGGCCATTCCAACGGCGGCCTTGAGGAGGATGGTGGATAACCTGGCTGAAGGATGAAATAGTGGTATCCATGGACGCCAACGCCCATCACTGGCTCTGGGGGAGCACAAACACCAACCAGGGCGGTGAGTCTCTTTTAGATTATCTTTTAGGGCATGACTTAGAGGTCCTCAATAGAGGCATCAAGGCTACCTTTGTCAATAGGGTGAGGGCGGAAGTCATAGATGTAACCATAGCCACTCGTCGAGTAGGTCCGGTGATTAATAATTGGCACGTCTCGGATGAAGAGTCATGCTCAGATCATCGGTACATTAGATATGATTTAACAACATGTGACATGACCGAGTCGGTGTACAGGAATCCAAAGTTGACGAACTGGGACACCTACTGTACCCAATTCGAGGAAGAGGTCAAGAGTTGTCCAGGAACAATCAGGAACACCTGGCAGCTTGAATGCCTTAACACGTCTCTAACGGAAGTGACCATAAGGTCCTACACTGATAATAACAGGATATGCAGGATCCTAACCAACAGGAATACAACCTGGTGGAATGAGGAATTGGCAAGGCTGAGAGGATTCACAAGGAGACTCTTTAATACAGCGAAAAGACACTTGAGAAGGTTCTGGACAGACATATTAGGGAGACTACGCTGGTAGAGAGACCACTACACAGCGCTCAATTTGCCTATCAATCAGGGAAATCCTGTGAGGAAGCTTTACATCATTTAGTATCTAGGATTGAAAAGAGTTTGGCCTATAAGGAGATTATGGCTGGTGTCTTCATTGACATTGAAGGCGCCTTTGATCGTACTCCTTACAGAACCATGGCAAGAGAAGAGCCATGGAAATGAAGAGGGTGGGACATCTTTCTTTCACCTGGATCAACGCGATATTGGAAGGAAGATTGCTCAAGTCGGAGCTAGGACACACTAAGATGTGGATGAAGCCCGCTGGTGGCTGTCCGCAGGGTGGAGTGCTATCTCCTCTCCTGTGGTGTATGGTGGTGGACACCTTACTTGTCAGATCCAATAAGGCATGTTTCTACACGCAGGGATATCCTGACGATATCGCTGTGCTGATAGGAGGCAAATTCCCGGGAACTATCTCAGGACTGCTTCAAGCTGTATTGTCCAGATTTGCAAAGGTAATTGGCCTTTTTTGAACAGAGGAGGGACGGCGTAAAATAGGCCCTCTGTAGCCGCGGTGCTTCTTGGCCGGAAAAAAAAATTCCAGTTCAATGACCTAGATCTAGTTCCTGTAGGACTTACAATCCCCTCCTCTACTACAGGCTAGTTCCCTGCATAGTGAAGATTTCTTCTTGCAAGGACCTACGGCTAGTTCCCATAGGACTAGTCATCCCTTTCACGACCGATAGGGGCGTTCCCTATGCAGTGAAGTTTCCATGCTTCGAGAATTAACGGCTAGTTCCCGCAAGACTCATCCTGTCAATTAATATCCTAACCAACTACTTAACCTGTATGAACGCGCATTATCAAGGCCCTCTGGTATAGAGTACCTCGCATCCTCAAATGTAGTTAAAATATTTTAGTTTAACACAACCTTCTCGACAACGGAAATCACCCCTCTCCTGTGAGACAGATTGTATTTGAAAGTGTACTAAAATTAGAGTAATGAATTTGGTTGAAAACTATAATCGAATTTAAATAAATATTCACTATAACCACCTAATATGTTATTAGTAAATAGTAGGAGACCACTAAATCATAAATAAATTTCCCACACAATGTATACGTAATACATAATCCACATGATTTAAACAACCGAAGAAAACGGTGGCTGCAGCGTCCCAAACCGCAATTTTAAGTTATCGAAGAGACGCATAGTGGTTACGTTTCCTAATATGAGCGAGAGAAAGCCAACAAGAGCAAGAATAAAAAAAAATAGTTCTTCATCCCCCATTGTTTCACAAAGAATTCTAAAGGTACTTGCCCGGTGTAATGTCACTCATATGTAGACATTAGTTAAGTAAACATCAATAGAATGAACGGATAATATTTAACCAAATTATTGTTTTTTTACTATGACATGTCAATTTAAATGCAATTATGTTATTAATAGTTGATTTAAATAATATAATATTTTTAATGGTTTTATGTATACTTTTTTCATATTTATTTTTTAAAGACAGTGAAAGAACTTTCTTTTTATGATACTTATAATTAAATTATACATGAGGTATAATTAAATGCTTTTAATAATACTTCATGAATAATAATAGTAAAAGTGACCACTGTGCAGTGCCTTGAATGACTTGAAGAAAAAAAAACGCAACATAGCCCTCATTATCTATTACCACAAATCAGAAGTAAAAAAGTGCCTGTTTTCAAGCCCCTCTTTTTTTTAATCCTTTGGTAAGTAACAAAGTAAAACTTTTGTTACTTCATTAAAGAAAAAACTATTATAAATTAATAAAAACAATTCAATGCAAATTATGAATTTGACATGAAAAAACTTGATATTTTTATAAACCTAAATAAATATTGGAAATAATATGCTTTACCTCTTTATCTTGTGCTTCTTTATAAGCGGAATCATGTTTATCATCATCAATCTTAAACAAATCCTTGACGTAGTTGAAGAGTGAACTTTTGTCAACTGAAGCATCAGCGCCAACACTGTGAAGAATTTCATAAATGACTTCTTCATAAAGTTCATCAATCTGAAATTAAATTAAATAACATTTAATTAGTGAATGGTCTTTACATTAAAAAGTTCTCACTCATTCAGAAGTTAATCCAAATAGTTCGATCATACATGCCAAAATTTTATATAATAATAACTAAAACGATAATTTTTAATAAAAATATAGTATTAAAGAATTGATAAGGTATTATGAACATTATTTTGGAAAGGCATTGGTCTACGATAAGGGGGCTAGAAATTTTAAACTAAGTAATCAAGTTCTTCTTCGAGGAAGCGCTTCGTCATAGGCGCCGGCAAGAGGGGGGGGGGCAGACTGCCTCTAGACCCCTCACTATTTCATAATCATTTGATTAAAAATAAACCGTAAAAGAGCTGATAGTTTATAAATGGTATAGTTAATGACACTTCACTCAACCAAAAATAATGAGGTTTAACTATAACTGATTTTTTGTTATCATTGAATCAATATTAGTTGTTTTCTTATTGTGTTTCACGAGTTTACCCCTGTATGAAGTATCTGTGCCTAGAGAAAAACTGATGGCTGGGCTACAAATTAATGTATGGTATTATATGAGCCTTCCCATGTAATACTGCTGTCATGTCACTAATCTTCGCCTCCCTCTTATTTTTTAAGTGCCGGTGCATATACACTACTTATAGTGTTTTTTCCCGATCTAGCTGGGCAAAAGATGGTTATTTCAAACACAGTATGAGTGGGAAAATCGAAGTGGCTAAAACCAGGGCCAGCTCGTACCTATGGACTAGATATTTTGTTTCGGATATTCAATATTTCAATGGCGGTGTTTTGAATATCGAACCAGAATATCGACATTTTCCTCTGATATATCGGTTTATATATATATAAAAAAAAAAGAAAATAAATTTCTTTCCAAATTTTTAAAAAAAGCACATAAGTATATGTATTAAATAGATGAGCAAATAAAAAATCATAGGTAGTTTGATCTCTAAAAATAATCACACACCTAAGAACTTCATACACGCAAATTATTTTGAGAGCATAAAAAAATTCAAGATCATCCAGACATACTCAGCTAGCAAAATTCAATCCAAATATCTGCTATATATATTTGATTACGATTTATAAAGTAAATGTCACCAATAATGTTCACTATCTACATTCGAATATTGATATCGAAATAAAATTAAAATATTTCATTTTAAAAATTCCCTAAAATATCAAAGATTTTAGGACAAAACAATTTATTCAACTTACACATCCAATTATATTTAAGTTTGTGATGGGTGCGTGTTTTATAATATTTGTTACGTTTATGTTTTGGTCGTCATGATGTTGCTTTGCTTTACTATTATTATAATTTTGTTATATGTTCTGATTAGGTATGATACGAAATCTTCCAATATTCAAATTCAATAATTTTGCTATATAATTGTTTCACAATTAATATTTCATTAATTTGTTAAATTTTCGATATTCCAATATTGATATTTTAGTGCCATTATCACCAGTACAGTAAAACCTCGCCCTTGAAGTTGTCATTGGAAAAATAGGGATAAGGCTTATGCGAATGATGTAGTCATCACAGGGAGAACCAAAACAGCACTGGCCGGTGCTGTAGAAGAATTCAAGAGAGCAGCATTTATGACTTAATATAAATGGTGAAAAGACTAAATAAATGAGAACCTCTAGACAGACAAGGGAGAGAAGAGATATTGTGGATGTGGAGAAAAACATGTTTCACAGCTGCAGTTCTTTTAAGTAGCTGGGAGGAGTAGTGACTGAGAACAATAATTTAGAAGTAGAAATTAAGGGCAGGAACTAGATGTTTCTATGCCCTGCAAAAACTCTCCGATACAAAAGTCTTTCCAGGAAAGCAAACCTTTTTTTATACAAAACAATAATATAGGCCAGCGGTAATGTATGTGAGACATGGACTCTAATCAAGGGAAATAGAAGAGCTTTACAGGTTTGCGAGAGAAGAGTCCTGAGAAAGATCTTTAAGAAGAGCCGTTAAAGAGGAGCACAGGTGGAGAATCAGAAGCAATGAGGAATTAAAAGAATTGTATGAAGAGCCTGATATCCTCTGTGCTATTAAGAAGAGCAGGCTAAGATGCTTGGGACATGTGGAAAGGATGGAGCCCTGTAGGCTACCTAAAAGGATGCTAAATGGTGCACCAGAAAAAAGGAAAATGGGCAGACCCAGGCGTCGGTGGCTGGATGATTTGAGAGGGATGAAAATTGAAAATTGGAGGAGTCTCACTGGAGACCACGAGGCATGGGGAAGAATGGTAGCAGAGGCCCAGGTCCTACAAGGACTGTACCGCCCAACAGTGAGTAATAATATCGATATTTTGCCTTCCGATATTTAATCCCTAATGTGTACAACCAAGGCAGCCACCTTGAAAAAATATTTAGGACAGAATAAAGTATGAATTTAAGTTGTTTTACGGAAACGTACAGAAATGCTATTAAATCTTAAAGGGGGGGGGATTGATACGAAAGTGGGGAAAACACTTATTCGTCTAGAGCGAAAGAAAACCTGGTCCTTGCTAAAACTAAAATCGGATTGCGGAGAAGATGAGGAATGGCCACATTGTGTGATTTTGGATGAGTCGGACGAGTTGAGACTTGTCTAAAGAAGTAAATCGATTGCTTTTAGTTCTAAAACTGAATTCGTAAACGTATATTTCAGGGTTAATGTTTCAGGTTCATAACTATTACTGTTATTTAATAATTATTAATTATGAAAGACCAAGTATGTAATTGGATAAAGTAGATTATTCCAAATATGGTATAGGGCGAAGGAGAGATAAAGTTTATTTTTTGGTTGTTCTTGCAATTCTGAGACAAGAAGAGAAACTGCTCGTTGATGCCGACTATTACAGCTCTTACTAGACAAACGGTCAAAGCTCTCTACTAATTACACGACTAATTTTAATGACCTTTTTTTTTTTCGGGCCAAAAAGCACCGCGGCCACAGAGGGCCTATTATACGCCGTCCCTCCTCTGCTCAAAACAGGCCAATTGCCTTTGCAAATCTGGACACTGTATAAGGATCCACTGTTTCGCAAAGTTTGGGATCCAAGATACGATCCTTACCAAAGATGAGGAATCGTGTTCTTGCCAGTGCATCACATCTGCAAATGATGTGCTAAGCAGTCTCTTCCTCCTTCCTGCATAACCTGCAGATAGGGGACTCTATCAGTCTCATTTTATAGAGATGCTTGTTTAGCTGACAGTGTCTTGTGTATAGACCTGTCACCCATCTTAAGATTATACATCATACATTGTGTGGGAAATTTATTTATGATTTAGTGGTCTCCTACTATTTACTAATAACATATTAGGTGGTTATAGTGAATATTTATTTAAATTCGATTATAGTTTTCAACCAAATTCATTACTCTAATTTTAGTACACTTTCAAATACAATCTGTCTCACAGGAGAGGGGTGATTTCCGTTGTCGAGAAGGTTGTGTTAAACTAAAATATTTTAACTACATTTGAGGATGTGAGGTACTCTATACCAGAGGGCCTTGATAATGCGCGTTCATACAGGTTAAGTAGTTGGTTAGGATATTAATTGACAGGATGAGTCTTGCGGGAACTAGCCGTTAATTCTCGAAGCATGGAAACTTCACTGCCCTATCGGTCGTGAAAGGGATGACTAGTCCTATGGGAACTAGCCGTAGGTCCTTGCAAGAAGAAATCTTCAATATGCAGGGAACTAGCCTGTAGTAGAGGAGGGGATTGTAAGTCCTACAGGAACTAGATCTAGGTCGTTGAACTGGAATTTTTTTTTCCGGCCAAGAAGCACCGCGGCTACAGAGGGCCTATTTTACGCCGTCCCTCCTCTGTTCAAAAAAGGCCAATTACCTTTGCAAATCTGGACAATACATAAGAATCCACTGTTTCGCAAAGTTTGGGATCCAAGATACGATCCATACCAGGAATCGTGTTCTTGCCACTGCATCACATTTGCAAATGATGTGGTAAGCAGTCTCTTCCTCCTTCCTGCAGAACCTGCAAATAGGGGACTCTGTCAGTATCATTTTATAGAGTTGCTTGTTTAGCTGACAGTGTCCCGTGAATAGTACTGTCACCCATCTTAAGATACTCCAATCCATATTAAGAAGGCAGTTACTTCTTTTCGGGCAGGGTCCTTTGAGGAACATTTTTGCTTGTTCCATCCCTCTGGTATTTCTCCAGAGTAGCCCAGCCTTGCTCTCAGCAATCTTTTTGATATGTTTCTTCGCATGGCTGAGACTAATTCCGCATATGGGGTCAGGTGTGAAAGGAACATACTCAGATCCTTTCCTTGCTAGGTAGTCCGCTCTCTCATTTCCTTTAATTCCTTTATGTCCAGGCACTCATTCCACCCGCACCTTGTTGGCCAAGGAGAGAGAGTTCAGGTTAGCCTTACACTCCTCCACCAATTTGGAGCGGGTTACGTAGTTATCCAGCGCATAGATGGCTGCCTGACTGTCCGTGTAGATCATGATTAGCCTTTCCCTCATGCCCTCTTTTATTAAATTCTGGGCACAGACATTTATTGCAAACACCTCAGCCTGAAACACTGTGGTGTGCTTTCCTAACGAGAGGGATGTGCCTTGATTAGGTTTATCCATCCTCCATATCGCTGCTCCGGATCCTTGTTCCATTAAGGTAGTCGTCTGTGTAGCAGTTTATCCCATTACACAGCTTGTGTGTGGTTGACCCTTCAACCCTTACATTGTAGTAAGTGTTCTTATATTTCTTCTCCTGATGATCAGAATGCATAGGCAGGATCCCATCTTCATTGATCCTCCTGAACAGTCTGCCATGTCCCTCATAAGTTAAGGAATGGTAGTTCGTTGCTAGTTTCATAAGCCTATATGCAGAGCTAAGGGCTTGAGCTTCAATCTCTATATGTAGAGTATCCAAGTTTGGGATTTCCTGGTCGTAGCCTTGTGCCACCATACAATGGCAGCATATAGAGGATTTGGTCTTATCGCTGCCATGTACAACCAATATATAACTTTTGTTTTGAGGCCCCAGGATTTTCCTACGGCTCCTTTACATGCCCCACCTCAGTGCCTTCATACTGGTCTTTCTCAACATGGAGTTGCCACTTCAGTTTACTGTCCAGAGTAACGCCAAGATGTTTGACTTCACTGCGGAATCCCAATAGTTCACCGTTAAGGTACGGCGACCTGACTGCAATGTTCCGTCTGTTAGTGAAGACACAGAGACTGACCTTTTGAGGATTGATGCTCAGACCATATTCCTGGCACCATCCATTCCTAAGGTCTACCGATGTTTGAAGCAGTCCTGAGATAGCTCCCGGGAATTTGCCTCCTATCAGCACAGCGATATCGTCAGGATATCTCTGTGTGTAGAAACCTGCCTTATTGGATCTGGCAAGTAAGGTGTCTACCACCATACACCACAGGAGAGGAGATAGCACTCCACCCTGCGGACAGCCACCAGCGGGCTTCATCCACATCTTAGTGTGTCCTAGCTCCGACTTGAGCAATCTTCCTTCCAATATCGCGTTGATCCAGGTGAAAGAAAGATGTCCCACCCTCTTCATTTCCATGGCTCTTGCCATGGTTCTGTAAGGAGTACGATCAAAGGCGCCTTCAATGTCAATGAAGACACCAGCCATAATCTCCTTATAGGCCAAACTCTTTTCAATCCTAGATACTAAATGATGTAAAGCTTCCTCACAGGATTTCCCTGATTGATAGGCAAATTGAGCGCTGTGTAGTGGTCTCTCTACCAGCGTAGTCTCCCTAATATGTCTGTCCAGAACCTTCTCAAGTTTCTTTTCGCTGTATTAAAGAGTCTCCTTGTGAGCCCTCTCAGCCTAGCCAATTCCTCATTCCACCAGGTTGTATTCCTGTTGGTTAGGATCCTGCATATCCTGTTATTATCAGTGTAGGACCTTATGATCACTTCCGTTAGAGACGTGTTAAGGCATTCAAGCTGCCAGGTGTTCCTGATTGTTCTTGGACAACTCTTGACCTCTTCCTCGAGTTGGGTACAGTAGGTGTCCCAGTTCGTCAACTTTGGATTCCTGTACTTATTCACCCAAACCCAGTTGCCTCTAACCTAGCTTCTCCTTCATTACCTGATAATCCTCAGCATTCATCTGAAGTGAAGATGGCCTTGAGATTTTCTACTCTAGAATTGTTATTGGAGTTCAATGGGTAGATTCTGCACTTGTTCATGTTCATATCTTGCCATTGTATAAATCACATCATATTTACATACCATAAAGGTTTTTAATACAGTTCTAAAAAAAAAATCTATAGGTAATTACAATAATGGCTGATGCATTTGTTGCACTTTCTGAGGGATATTTTGTTAATTAGGTGTTCAAGGTATCTATAACTCTTGTCAGGCCTGGTGTGATCAGGACGGCGGTCGCCCGATGACCCCGACTGTAGGGGACCCCGAATGAGCATGGGTAAAACTGAAAAATGAACCAGCTAATTACGGCTGTTACTTACTGATTTAAATTTCAAACTGTTCATATAGATCATTGGATCTATGTTATGGATATGTGGTTTCAGGTTTGTACTTTATAAATATTTTCCGAGGAAGGGCCCTTGGTAGGGGGCACATATTCAGTCACTATCCGAGGTGCGTCATAGGAGTCAGACTGGCCTGACATATGTAGTAGATAACTTCGATTAAATTAGCAGCTAGTAACCAGTAATCTTGAAAATATTTGTATCTAATATCTAAGTGTTTTAATAATGTTATTATTTTTTTAAAGAATTCTTGAAATATATAGCATATTTCATTTATATTATACATTTTTATTTTTATATATTCATTTGTATTTATTACTTTTTATATGCACTATATATATGAACCTGGTCTCTAACACATTCGCTAGAAAGCATACTCGTGAGATTTAAACGGAAAGTCCTCCGTAAAATTACAGGAACGATCTGGGATCAGAGCCTTAACACATGGAGGAGAAGAACTAACGGTGAACTGCATGTTGTATATGTAGCAAACTTATGTAGTTGGGCCGCACCACTGTTTCTCTCTTCATTGAAAAAAGCCAAAGGGAAAGATAAAACATCGGACAATAAATAGTTGAAAACTATTTTGTCCTTTTTTGACCGCAACCCTGACCATCTTCATCATATTGGATGGATCAAATATATGTTTGTGTTCGAAAAGAGGTTAACAGTTGCTTTCTTAACAGAAAGTTATTACAACTTCCACTGAAAAGGGACAGCGGAAAGCGCTCGAAATAATTGGAGTATTTGTCGTAAAAAAATTATGAACTTTATTAACCCCATAAAACGTGTGATTTATCACTTAATATTAATCAAACAATCAAATATAGGGTAAAGCAGTAAAAATAAATCAGTTCATTAAAGAAACCTTTCTGTTATCAATGTCAACTTTGTTGTTCTCTCTTAACATAGATTATATTGAAAAAAGTGTTTTCATTGAAAAAAATAACATCACCTCGTGATTCTAAGCGTGTATTGTAAATATTGTAATATTTACTAATAAATACAATGATTACCGAAAAAAAGTAAATAAGCTCCATATTTAATCGACCAACTTTATCATCCTCAAAGTATTTTACCCACGAACAATAGAGGGTTGTAATTTGTAGGCTGATCTTGGAATAGATAGCTAATCCTGGTTCGGTTTTCCTTCAATATTGAGATATTATTTGTTTCCAATGACGTTTTGGTAATTTTTTATTTGTAAACGATTTTTTACATTTAAAAAATATTAATAAACTGTATATTGTATTTTGTTATATATTTATTTACAGTTTGTTGTCCGCTAGTGAGATGAAAAAGCTCCTCAAAGATTACGTCCCGAGCCATAACAGGGGGATCAATTTCTCGCTACACCACTGCTTATCATTGTTACTTGTTAATGTTAGTTCACTGTCTCTTATTTTCAAACCTTTGATGATTATGATATTAGCGGAGTCGGAAATTAACCAAGAAACACTGATCCGTTCGAAAAGACGAATCCATTTTTAATCAAACAACCAATTATATTTAAAATTCCACTCAACTTATTATGTTAGAAACGTTTTAGTAACGGATATTAAAGTAAATTTTAAAGTTATATAAAGATATATTCCAATAACAATCATCCATAACTAAGTAAATTCCCGCATTATTATTATTTACATTAAATAGCGCTGGAGCGGCGCGAAAAATCGAAAAGAAGAAACGTAAAGATTTTATCCCTTTCGATTTTTCAATTTTCCACTCCGTTTGCTCTCTAATCATCAAATCTGTAAAACATTGTTTGCGGTTTATAGCGATTAACCTGGTCTTCAGGTCACGCGTCGGATTGAAAACAAATCAGTGACATTAAATCATTTTTAAATTATTCGATATTACAACGGTGCTTATTCATCCCTATTCCGTCAGTCTGGTGGTGTACCTCAGGGTAATATCCTTGGTCCTATCCTTTATATAGTTTTCACAGCTGACATCTCAACCCATCCTAACACTATCCTCACCACGTATGCTGAAGATACATGTCAATTGTCAGTGAACAATGATCCTTGTATTCCAAACCCTCCAATCCCACATCACCACCCTTGAAGAATGGTGGTAAAATTGGAGGATTAAAATTAATTCCAATAAATCCCACCAAATCACATTTACCCTTCGTCGTAAACCCATGACCTCTTGCCCTACAGTATCCTTTAATAATACCCCATTTATTCCAGTCGAACAGATTCGTTACTTAGGACTACATCTCGACAAACTACTGACATGGAATTCTCATATAAGACTGAAATGACAGGAAACAGGTCGTCGATTTCGACTATTACAACATTTACAAGACAAATGGTCTAAACTTCCAATCCATTACAAAAGACATGACTATTATAAGGCCTATTTGGACATACGGAGTTGAGCTTTGGGGCTCCACTAAACCATCCAATTACTCCCGAATCCAATCCTTACAGTCTAAAATCGTTTGTAAAATCCTTAATGCTCCTTACTTTGTCACAAAGCAAGTCATCCATCAGGACCTCAATGTCCGATATGTTGCCGATTTGGCCAAAACCAGATACCATTCCTTCCATGATAAACTTCTCAACCACCCAAATCCACTTGTTTTTAACCTGGCTTCTCCTTCATTGCCTAATAATCCTCCTAGGCGTCTAAAAAGAAGATGGCCTCGAGATCTTCTTCTCTAGAAATGTTATTGGAGTTCTATCAAAGGGTAGATTCTCCACATGTTTGTATCATGTCACTATGTCACCTACAGCAAATTAACTTGTTGTATATATTTTTATATAGATGTAAATAACAATAAATAAATTATTAAAAAAAAAAAATTATTTGACGAGAATCCTAGAAGTACGTAAGAAAGAGTTTATGAGTCGTCTTTACTAACAGAACGAATTTCATTCACCTAAACCTATCCAAATTAGTTTCAAAATTCTAAAAATTCACCAATAAAAAGAAATTGTCAATCGAGTCGTAAACACGCTGTATATGTGTAAAGACACATATACAGCGTGTTTACGACTTATTAGTTCTTTATCATACTTTATCATACATAATTACTTATTAGTTCCAATCATTGTATTAATTGATGAGAAATACACATCAAAGCATAATAAAAAAGGTATAAAAATAATTATTAGTAATAAAATAAAGAAAGTAAATGTAATATAACACGATAAGAGAAGTTTTCAAAAAAAGTTAATAAATACATTAACGCTAAGTGTACCGAATTTTAGTAAGTTTTTTTAAGTGATGGCAGCACTTTCGGGGCAAATTTACTTTTCTTCTCATTTGAATAGGGAATTATAAATTTCCCATCTGTAAACGGATTTACCATCTAGAACCCCATAGAAGTTACTGAAATTGATTCATTAATTTTTGTTGTAATTATTTTGGGATTTAAAAAAAATATCTTTGTTATTTTACGTTAATCAAAAAAAGTGAGCTTATAGGCACTTGTCAACAAGAAAATAAAACAAGTCTGTGCAAACAGATTCAATGTCGGTTGCATATGATGACCGTAAAGAGAAAAATAAGATTTAGGATTAAAGCCGCGAGATTTGTAATTGCTAGACCAGAGAAAGTGGCAGCTTACCCCCACTTCTCTAGACGTTGATACTCCAAGAGCCGCAATGTTTGTCTGCTTAATCTATGTATTTCCACGCATTTTTGATATTTTTAAATTTTTTCACTAATACCAAAGTGGAATTCTGAAATGAGAATACAACATTTTCAAAATTAAAATAATTTTAATTTTAATAATAATGTTTTTAAATTTTATCTTTCGGTAAATTTTGATTTCCTTGCTAAATTTATCATAACTTACCACTGTAATTACTATATTGTTTTAGATTATTTTTCTCATATTACATTTCAAAGGTTAATGGACGAATATTTGAGAGGTATAGATGAATCAGTATACCAGATTTACACGGATAACCTCATGGTGTTTAGTAAATCTGTTACAGACATTTGAAGCGTTTTCCAGAGGATGCGAGAATTCGGACTAAAACTATCTCGAGAGAAATCATTGCTGGGACAAAAACAAATACATATTTTAGGATACACCATATCTCAGGAGGAGGTAAAACCGGATGTGCAGAAGGTAGCAGCCTTACATAGGATGGCGGTACCGATCGACATAACAGGAATCAGAAGATTATTAGGGGCACTACTGTTGTCGGTTCGTCCCTGATATAGCGGAACACCTGGTACCCCTCAACAATTTGCGAAGAAAGGGTAGTGCGACAGTAATGACGCCGGCCATTGAAGACAATATCATAAAATGTATAGATCAGTTGCAGAAGAGACCAGTATTAGCGTTTCCTGATTTCCAAAAGCAGTTCACGCTCACGACAGACGCTAGTGAGTACGCGCTGGGAGCAGTGCTGTTACAAGAAGGTGAGGTAGGAGAGCTTGCCGTGGCCTACGCTAGTAGGCGTCTCATAGAGGCAGAAGCAGGGCGTTACAGCGCCTTGGAACGAGAACTACTGGGATAGTATGGTCAATAGAGCATTTCCGACCCTACTTGTGCGGGAGAAGATTTAGGGTCAAGACGGACCAGAGGCCCCTGCAATGGGTGGGAAAGCTAAAGGAATAGTCGGCGAGAATTACAAGGTGGAAAGAACTGTTGAGCCACTAAAACATGGACATCACGTTCAAACCTGGCAACGTCGTAGCAGATTGGCTCTCGCGAGCAATAAAGGTAAACGCAGTAGAAGATGGCCAAGGGGAAACGTCTGAAGTTGGAAGGCAGTTTTTGAGGGAGTGGACTCCGGAAGAAGAACAGCAATTGGCCTCACCAGAGAACCAGAATGTGGAGGAGACGTCTGCAGAAGAAAGTTCAAAGACCGACGGAAATGGAGGGGCTTGAGGAGATAATCAACGACAAGAAGTACCAGAATATTTGGAACACAAAAACCACGGGGTTGCTGTAGATGGAACATAGCAAGCACGACAGTAATAGCATTTCGACTGTCTGGTCATAACCGGGTGTCGAAGAGGATCAAATCTGTAGAGTTGTAAAGCATCCAACGCCGGTATGATCCACTATTTATATGTTGGAAACGCGACAGTATGGGAAAAGATCCAACGGCTGTGGAGAATGGAAAAAAATTCCCGACAGAATTTCTTCCGACAGTGGGAGAGAATTTAACAATACAAGCATAAGAGAGGAAAATGAGAATATCGGAAGGGGTTTGGCACCTCAACATTCAAAAAGCCATGGAGGAATAGAGCGACTCCATAACACTCTAAGTGATTACTAACGAGTGTACCAGATGGAAAGGGGACAGGAGCCTGATGATGCCATGGAACGGGCAGTCGCAGCATACAACTACTCCATATACATAGTCACGGGGTATGCCCCATTCGAAATTCCTTTTGAGATACGGGGGCGTCGATGGGACTACCGTGGTACTTTGCCGGAAGAGCATGAAATGGCCGGTAATGTTTTGGCCTTGCAAAAGTTATGGTCCAAAGTCAGGAAAAGGATTCGAAGGAAAAAAGTAGAAGAGTGGTACAATGTAACTTAAATATCCAAGACCTGATGGGTAAAATAAATATTGGGACGGTGGTAGATTGGAAACTGGGGACTAATGAAGGGAAAGAGCTGCAGAGGTATAAGGGCCCTATCAGAGTGATTTTCATCACAGAACATAATATTGTTACAATAGAAAGTAATTCAAAGAACCTAGAAAGAGGAGAGCTGTCCATATTTAACAGTTAAAACTTCCGGCAATTACGATATAGAGTGTCTTCATATTACCACAGCTAGATTAGACTACCAGTAATGTAGTTTTTTTTTTTTTTGTTTTAGTTTCTTTGAGAATTTTTAATATATAAATTTCAAAATTTTTTTTTAAATATAATCTTTTTCACGTTATTGTATGAGGAGTTCATTTGTTTTATATTTATGTATCTATATTTTTCACTGTGTTATTTAATTTTCTTTTGTATATTACTGAGTTTAAGAAGACTGTATGCCTATTGTTTATTGGCTATAGTTTATTGTAAATAGTTTGCAATTTTATTTTATATGTTATTATGTTGTCCAGTAGAAGTTTACGAGGATTGTTGTACATATATATATAGATGTACCGAACCCTATAAAACCAGTCTATTACAGTAGTGTAATGTCTTATTCTTGTTTGTTTTGTTTTTTTAAGTTTATCTCTCGCCGATACATAAGTGTGCCGAAACATGTGACCTTTAGATACGGAGGTAATGAATAATTCTGAAAATCCAATTTTTTCTCTTTACTTCTGCTCTCTATAACTGCAATTTCATAGGCATTAGTGCAAATTTCAATGGTGAACAACGGTATATTCCGGCACCCAATTCTGAATCCATCTCAGATAAACTCATAAGTAGTAGTTCCGCCAGTGACAAATCACATTCCATCTCTACCGTCAATCACTATGCCAATGCTCTGAAGTGGAAATCGGATGGCAACGGCACAAAATCTCTGGTTCAATATCAAACGGCGCGTGGAGAGGTTGCAGCAATAGTCGGTAAATGCTTTTCCAGATTTCACTCGGCAATCCACAATAACAACATATGTCAGTGAGTATGCGCTGGGAGCGGTGTAGTCTCAGGAACGTGAAGGGGGAGAGCGCCCAGTGGCATACGCCAGCAGGTGCCTTATGGAGACGGAAAGTAGATATAGCACAATGGAGCGAGTACCCTTTGGAATTACATTTAAGACCAGATGTGTTCAGCAGAAGGTTCAAGGTACATACTGACCACAGACCACTCCAATGGGTCGGAAATCTGAAGGAATCGTCAGCCAAAATTACACAATGGAAGGTACTCCTAGCCAAATATAACATGGATGAACTATATAAACCAGGTAAAAAAAATGTGGTTGGTTGTCTCGAGAAAAAGTGGAACCGTTCGGGACAATGAGGCTGCGGGAATGGATGCCAATAGAGAAAGAACATCGGTGACCATTATTGACCTCTTCACTAATTCAGCAATGGTGCACCAGGTGCGGGACAGGTTTTCGGAGGTTGTTTTGGAACGAACGCATCTCGTCGGATGGAGGAAGAGAATTCGACAACTCCTTGATCCGAAAGGTGATGAAGGATCTCGAAGTGACTTAGCACCTTAACACACCAGGAATGATTGAGGTCGAACTCCCTGATTCTGTGTAATTCGCCCGAGGCATTCTTCTTGTGAACTATCCACAATGGACTTTTATAGTGGGAAGTGCCTGGGGATATCACCTCTCCTGATAGCACCGTTTTTCCTGTAGCTCCCAGTACTTCCCCTTCTTTACAAAAAATATCATCATATTTGTTCATTATTGCCTGTTTCCAACTCTCCCTCTGCTTAATCAAGCACATTCTTGCTTACCGTCACACACGAGCTTCTGACAGCTGTACCTCTTCACTCCAAGTCTAATATCCCACTGACCCTGGTAGTCTGATCTGGTAGTCAATGATTATCTGGTAGTCTCGGGGCATTTATCATTACATGGACTGTTACCTTCTCTCCTTTAGCCCCCAATAGACCAATTCCATTTCTGTTTCCCCTTCAATGGTGCAAGGCCTACCTAGTGTGATTAACTGACAGTTACTTACTCTGACCTGTAGTTCCCCCTAACCACCACTCAATCTGTCTAGGGTCTCTCGGCAGACGATTGTGTTTCAGCTCCTAGTGTCCACCAGACAGCTTAATACTCTCTTCGGGCGTATAATAGACGAACCGCCGTGCTCTTCTCTGACATGGTGGTTCTCCAACGTGCGGTCGCCCCTCTGTGAGTACACTCCTCAAAACCTTTCTCAATTCTAGCTGTTTCTCAGGTTCTTTTCCAAGTCCTCCTCCTGCCTTGACTACAGGAGACACCTACCGCAGATGTACCGCTCAATGATCTACAGGTCGACACTTTCACTTGGAGAGAATATAAATGGATAACCATAATTGATATCTTCGGTAAGGAGGCAATGGCGCACCAGGTGCTGGGCAAGTTGTCGGAAACCGTGTTGGCAGCTCTCCTATTGTGGTTTAATTTTACGGATCTCCGGAACGCATCTCATCAGATTCAGGCAGAGAATTCAACAAAGCCATAATTCGAACATAAATGAAGGACCTTGACGTAACATGGCATCTCAACACACCACGGCACCCCAAGAGCAGAGCTGGCATGAAGCGGCTACATAACACGTTGAGTGACCATTTTCGATTATATCAGGTGGACCAGGGACTAAAAAAGGAAGTGGTAATGCCGAAGGCGTTGACTTTATTATTCCTGATTGCAAAAAATTGCCATTAAAAGTGATATATTTTAGTCTGCTGGATTTTCCAATTTACAAGGGAAGCAGGAATTGTTCTATGGTTCCTTTTTACAATGAGAGTTTTTCGTTTTCTCAAATTCGTTTTACAAACGCCAGGTTTAATAATATTATTGAGTTCATCTTCTTTATCGGTCCACGTTTTTTTTTTTTTCGTTTCACTGATAGACGCAGTTTATTATTTGATTTAGAATTATTCCTAACCGAATTTGTGTTTACCATATTTGGAACTTATATGAAAGCTCTTATAAATATGAAAAGTTAGCTATAATAACTTATATGAAAAGTTAGCTGTGACACGTTTTGAATAAAACTGGATTTTCACCGAAGATGTAGTGCATGAAAGAAAGAGAGGGGAGGCAATACTACCTAATGAAGTAATATAAGTAGGCTAAAACATATAGGATCAAAATGTCAAAACTGTTTGCCACAGGAAATCACACAGAAATATATATTCACAATAGATTTATATGTAATGGGTTTCCTGTAAGTGGTTACCAATATAACAAAAAAAGACTTCCCGAATCCTCATACGAATAACGGTTATCACTAAATAAGCGTTTCATTGTTGCGTCCCTTTCTTTTCATTGTTTCTCGGAATAGGTTATTAACAGACAAGTAACTTAGTTGGAAAAATATTTGTACTTTTACAATTTATTCTAAAATAATAATTGTTTCTATTTAATATAAATTTAAATAATTACTTCGTTATTCTTCTATAACTTATTTTGTGAAAGCACGAAACAGACAATAGTTGTAGATAATTTCAAAAAATCATAACATCAAATAAAAATTATTAAAAAAGTAAAAGCTAACCAAAGGCTAAAATCTCACGATTCGGGAAACACTAATAGTAATTATTAATACTAATTAGATTGTACCAAAGAGAAAAAAAATGAATACAAATTATTTTCTATATTAGTATCTCTCATAATTAATAATTACAAATTATTTTCAATATTAGTGTAGAAATAAATAATAGTAGAATACCAATGTAAATTTACTCTGACTGTTCTCATATTTAGGTATTGCTATGAGAAAGTTAGTTTTTGCAGCCTTGAGTTGCCGTCTCGTTCCAGTCAATACCTCATCCCATTCTCCTTCCGCTTGTGAACAAAAACGTATTTTTCTCTTTACGGTCGCTGTATAAATGCCATAATTTCACGGAATATCTCATTGGTTGAAACCAACACTGAAGTGAACGGTCTTGCAAGTGCCAATAAGGCCACATTTTAAAAAATTTATCGTTAACTCATATTTTTGCATCTTATTTTCCTTATTACTCAATTGGTGTTTTTTAAACTTAATTTCAGTAACTTCGAAATTCAAAAAACACAAAATGCACTTTACAGATTCAAATTCAGACCATCCGTTCAGGAGAAAATAGAAAAGTAAATTCTGGTGCATTACATGAAGCGGTACATTTAGCCTTAACAATACCATTCAATTTATATGAGAAGTTAGTTAGGGGTACCGTTAGTGAAGAACACAACTAAATAAAAACATATTTATTAGTGCCATTGTTTCGGCCAGAATTCTAGGCCTTCATCAGGGCTAAAAATAAAAAGCAAGATAACAACCATAATGAATAAAAGAAATTACAGAATAATAAAAGTATTGTTGGAAAAAAAATTTAGTGTAATATTACAAGAATATTGAAACTGTATGGGAATATAGTAATATTAAAATTAAGAATGAGAATAAAATTAAGAAACTAAAATAATAATAATAATAATGTATTTATTGAGGGGGTTTATGGGCAGGACAACAGGAGGACTAGAGAGGGAGATGGGTGCGGGTGTCTCCCCCACTCTTTGTAGATGAATCAGGCCAGAGTGCCCTACTCACTGTATGAGGATTCCCAGTCCTCCCTATCCCTGCCAACGCCAACTGTCACCTCCGCGTGGTGCCCCCTGGGGAGTCTAATCGGACTCGCGAACGACAGAGGTGGGTGTCCGTCATGCCTGTCAATAAGTCAATAAGGGCCCTTTATACACCCAAGCTAGGCGTAGAGAGCTCGAACTGAGGCTGAATGGCAGAGGGTGTATAAAAATATACTGTCTCATATCGACCCACTTGGGGCACCTGGCGCACCCCATTGTATCTAATGCCCGCTGTAGGGAGAAGGGGTAGTACCTGCAGTGCCTTTAAGAACCCCCATACTCGTGGGAACAAAATGAACGAGAACAATATTTTTTACATTTATCCCTTTCCAGATGAGGAGGACTCGACCTCCTCAGATATTTCGGACCCCCGAATACGAAGATGGACACTGGTCGGCATTGGAAAAGGAGGCTGGCTTTCACGGGGTTTTTAAGATCCTAGAAAGCAGCCTATTTATAGCCTATTTATTTAATTTTAGGAAGGCCTTTGTGAAGGTACGCACTAGGAGGAGAGAGGGGCTGGTGAACCCATGGATGTGGAGAGTGCCGCTTCGACCTCTCGCGCTGGCGTAAGTGGGATGGCGGCCCATCGCACTGGAGCGAGGGAATCGGGAAGGCGGAACATGGGTGGATGTAGAGCGCAGGCTGCGAGTGGATCTGGAGGACTGATTACCAGTGGATCCGGAGGGCTGGCAGCAGGTTGCTCTGGAGGACGGGCTGATGGTGGACCCAGAAGGCTGGCGATGGAGAGCGATCCTGGAGGTCTGGCTGCTGGGGACACGTCCGTGGCGGGTACCTGCATCACTGCATTGCTGCTTGCAATGTTCTACAGCAGTATGTTAAGGGTAAGGACGGTTATATTATTTTAATTCAAAATGCAGGATCAGCGGACTGGGCATGCGGGGGTACAGCATTATCTCCGTGCCAATGCATACCAGAACCTGTATCCTTTATAAGAGTAAACTTAAGATGCTGCCTCTTGGGCACTTATGTTCCAGGGACTTGGCAGCAACGAAGTTGGCCCTCAAAGAGAGAACCCATAGGGAGGTGACACTTGCCTCTGTTTACCTCCCCTATTTAGAGGCCATTCCAACGGCGGCCTTGAGGAGGATGGTGGATAACCTGGCTGAAGGATGAAACAGTGGTTTCCATGGATGCCAACGCTCATCACTGGCTCTGGGGGACCACAAACACCAACCAGGGAGGTGAGTCTCTTATAGAGTATCTTTTAGGGCATGACTTAGAGGTCCTCAACAGAGGCAGCAAGGCTACCTTTGTCAATAGCGTGAGGGCGGAAGTCATAGATATAACCATAGCCACTCGTCGAGTAGGTCCGATGATTAAGAACTGGCACGTCTCGGATGAAGAGTCATGCTCAGATCATCGGTATATTAGATATGACTTAACAACATATGACATGACCGAGTTGGTGTACAGGAATCCAAAGTTGATGAATTAGGATTCCTACTGTACCCAACTCGAGGAAGAGGTCAAGAGTTGTCAGGGAACAATCAGGAACAGCTGGCAGCTTGAATGCCTTAACACGTCTCTAACGGAAGTGATCATAAGATCCTATACTGATAATAACAGTGTATGCAGGATCCAAACCAACACAATAAAACCTCGTGGAATGAGGAACTGGCTAGGCTGATAGGACTCACGAGAAGATTCTTCAACACAGCGAAAAGAACAGGCTGTTGGGACACCTACAAGAGTGCACTAACTGACTACAATAGGGCTGCGAGGAAGGCCAAAAGAGGGGAGTGGAGGAGATTTTGCAATGATGTTAATGATGCTCCCTCCACGTTCAGAATCAATACGATTCCATCCAGGGACTCTGAAAGGGAAGTGTTGGGTGCTGAGGTGGAAGGGGGGTTCACCAACTGAGGTGGGAACCCTGGAGGCTCTGGCACGCTCACAATGCAATCAGGTCGCCGTATCTTAATCAACAAACATCTTGGTGTAACTCTTGATAGTAAACTGAAGTGGCAACTCCATGTTGAAAGAACCAATATGAAGGCACTAAGGTGTTTCTGGGCATGTAAAGGAGCCGTAGGCAAATCCTGGGGCCTTAAACCAAAAGTTATATATTGGTTGTACATGGCAGCGATAAAACCCATTGTCCTATATGCTGCCATTGTATGGTGGTACAGGGCTACCACCAGGAAATCCCAAGCTTGGCTCGGGAAACTTCAGAGACTGACGTGCCTCATGATAACGAGTACCATAAGCACTACTCCTTCTGCAGCAATGGAGGTTCTTCTGGACATTAAACCTCTACATATAGAGATTGAAGCTCAAGCCCTTAGCTCTGCATATAGGCTTATGAAACTAGGCCCTAACTTATGAGGGAAATGGCAGACTGTTCAGGAGGATCAACGAAGATGGGATCCTGGCTATGCATTCTGATCATCAGGAGAAGAAATACAAGAACACTACTATAGTGTAAGAGGTGAAGGGTCAACCCCACACAAGCCGTGCAATGGGATAAACTGCCTTCATGGAACAAGGATCCGGAGCAGGAATATGGAGGATGGATATACTTAATCAAGGCACATCCATCTCATTAGGAAAACACACCACAGGATTCCAGGCTGAGGTGTTTGCAATCAATGTCTGTGCCCAGAATTTAATAAAAGAGGGCATGAGGGAAAGGCTAATTATGATTTACACGGACAGTCAGGCAGCCATTTATGCGCTGGATAACTGTGTAACCCGCTCCAAATTGGTGGAGGAGTGTAAGGCTAACCAGAACTCTCTCTCCTTGGCCAACATGGTGCGGGTGGAATGAGTGCCTGGACATAAAGGCATTAAAGGAACTGAGCGAGCGGACAACCAAGCAAGGAAAGGATCTGAGTCCGGATCTTTGGTAAGGATCGTATCTTAGACCCCAAACATTGCGAGACAGTGGAGCCTTAAACACTGTCCAGATTTGCAAAGGCAATTGGCCTGTATTGAGCATAGGAGGGACGGAGTTCAATAGGCCATCTTTGGCCGGGGTGCTTCTTAGCCGGAAAAAAAAAATGTATTCATTGGCTTATAAACAGCATAGCCATGGGGTCTGGCCCAATCAATGCTAGATAGAAGAAAAAAATATAAGTAAATAAAGATAAAGATATGAAATGAACTAAGTAAATACATATATAAATTGAAAATGATTTAAAATTAAAGTTACATAAAAAAATATTACAAAAAACCTATTTGTGATTAATTAAGTATGTAAGAAGAATGACAAAATTAAAGAAGTAGATAAGAAAACGAGATGGAACTTACCTCCAGACGGTTATGATTCTTATACTAACTATCTTTTATTCTTTTTCTTACCATCTTTTCCCTCTTTATCCTTATTTTTTCTTCTTCCACCACTTTATAATGTAATAACTGGTAACTAAATGTAACCGTTATTTGTATTACTGACTACTCAGCTTATATAACTTTATGTCTACATCTTTAATTTTGTCATTCTTCTTGCATATTTTGGTAATCACATATTAGTTTTTCTTTATAATTTTAATATAACTTCAATTTTAAATAAATTTCAATTTCTATAAATATTTAATTAGTTTATTTTCATATCTTTATCTTTATTTTTATTAATTTATTTGTTTTTTTCTTCTCTCATTCTTAATTTTAATATTACTATATTCCCATACAGTTTCAATGTTCTTGTAACATTACACTCTAAATTTTCTTCAGTACTACTTATGTAGCTATATTATCTGGTATCGTCTTGTTATGTTTCTAGTTATTCAACATTTCCTTGTATTCATTATAGTTGTTATCTAGTTTTTTATCCTTGGCCCTGATAAAGGCCTCGAATTCTGGCCAAAAAGTGAACATATCTTGGATTATTGTAAATTATATTGAGCAATGGAACAGTATAAATAATAACAATAGTAAATAATAATAATTTGTATGCAATGTAGGCTGATTGTATAAAGAGGATTAGCTCAAGCTTAGATAAAAAATAATAATAAATAACATGACATGACATTTTAATCAAACTCGTTATATCAATGAACAATTAAATGGTCGTTAACATGAGTTAGTTGTTAACCTCATTGAAGTAATCTGGCGAGCTTTGAATATCCAACTTTCAAAATATCTTCCAATGAAGTACTTTGTATAATTTTAATAATCATAGTTTTGTATAATTAATATTTAAGTTAAGTTAATAATATATTAATTATACAAAACATTATTAATTTGTATTAATAATGTTTTGTATAATTAATATTTTGTATATTTGAAATAACACTAAGCAATATCCAAAACATTTTTTTATAATTTTAGATGATCTTTACGTTTTAAAGAGTGTTGAAACCGAAAATAAACTCCCTCTTAATTCATCAGAAAATCATGGTGAGTAATAACAGTTTTGTAGCTCAAAAATTAATAAAATCGTTCATACCTCCTTGGGGCACTCGATCCATCAACTACAGATTTCGAAACTAGATCAAGTTGAAACCATTATTTCTCCTGCATACTTTGATAAAATTCAAATGATTTATTATGGATTTTCTCAGATTCTAATTATAACCATAAAGTATACATTTGTTAGGTTTGAAGCGTATGAAAAGTCACTTGAATATATTTAAACAATTTTTAATATATCGTCTTATATCTCAAATTAAAATTGGCCTAGTAGAGTCTAATTTGTATTATTTGAAACACAATTGAAAGTCAATAGTATATGAAAACCGTAAGGAATCACGGTAAACAAGAATAATGGTTATGAAAACTTTTTTGGTATCATTTAGTGAATAAAAATTGATGATAATTGTGCTTTAGAATTGCAGGAGATAACAAAAATGATTTTTTTTTTTTGCTTCATTTTGTGTGTTAGAAAATAATTTCACAAAACGGTTTTTACGAATTGATTTTTATTAATAATTCGCAGTTCCAATGAAAATTTGTTTTCCGTACACATAATAGGTTAACACACATGATCCATGGACCTCACATTGGATGAGATAGGAAGTGACTGTCCCCTCCATAATTTGAAAACACAAAAAGTTGGGAAATTCGATGTTCGATACACTTCTAGCTTGGAAAATCATGATTAGCATTTTTCTCAAAGATTTACTTCATTTAAAACCCCCTACCAATATTTCTGAAGTTAATCAATTGGAATTTTATAAATATAATGTGTTTGAAAAGAGAAGAAAATAATTACTGTGTCGATATTCGTTAATATCGTTATAACATATAATAAGACAACAGTATAGTAATATAACAGGTAAGTTTAAAGTTCGAATCCAAAAGAGTTGGGAAAATTAAAGTAGTACTTCTTATACTTAGCAAAATTAAAATATTTTGAGATGGTTGGAAAATTCGAAAATTGTTGAAAGTTTAAAATTTTAATACCACTCAACTAATTGTTGTAGCAACGCTCCTTGATAATTTAATCTGTGGTAGTAATAATACGAAAAAGATTAGAGGTCCATAGCAGATGGTTTTGTAACAACACCTCATACGCTCCTTTTAGTCGTACTAAAAAAAACAATATCAAGGCACTGGATGATTTTGTGCTAAAAATTGTGATCAAATTGGTGAAAATAGTGTTCATGAATGAGTGTTTCAGATTATCGCAGAGTTTATTTAAGGACAGTTAGCGCTATTCGAACTGTTTCCTACGGAGCGGGGTGCGTGACAGCCCGAATGCCGCCTGTGGAACTCCTTGCTGAAGAAAGAAGCAGGCACTATGGACAACGCTTGCACGTTTCTAGAGAAGAAGAGCGAAAAATAACCATCGACCAGTGGCAGCAGCGTTGGGAGGCTACAGATTCCGGGAGATGGGCACCCGATACAGGTTAATACCTGATGTAGGCACGTGGTATGGCCGCCAGCATGGTGAGGTGGATTTTTATGTAATCCAATAGATATCCGGATATGGATGATTTAGAGCCTACCAGTACCGCTTCAAACTGGACGCAGAATGCCCTGGACGTCAGACTTTTGAGGAAACCGCGGAGCACGTGTTTTTCACTTGCATTCGCTTTGCGGCAGAAAGAAGTGAATTGGAGAGACTGTGTAGGACGCATCACACCAGAAACCGTGGTGAGCTTTATGCTACTCTCTTAAACTTAAAAAAATAAATTCTTAAAAACTTAAATCTTAAAAACTTAAATTCGAAATTTTACATGATCGTTATAATTCACTTTACTATTTGTGTTTTTCATTTATAGTAAAGTTGAAAGTAAAAATCAGATATAATTTTTTTGTTTTTACACTAGACTCGATATTGACATTTTATTAAAAACTACTGTACGGAACAATGACATCATTACACAAGGACCTACTAGGCTAGGTCCCCTAGCACCTGCGATCAATATATTCAAAAAATAAAATAAAATAAATCTGTACCACTGCAACCCATGGAGGTTAAGGGTACAGTACTTTGTGTGTGTTACTAGACCAACGGTAGTGCAAGGTGGTGATATGGTTAGAATCACGCTCGACCGCCAGATTTATACCCAATTAAGGGCACCCACTTTATAAGGATGGGTGGATCCCGGAGGGCTCCAGAACCCACAGGGCTGACTCGCGGCTACAGAGAAATAAAATAATTATCTGCCAAACTGAATTGGAACCCGGGTTCATAAAGTTTGTAGTACATTGCTTTACCAATCAGCTACTCATTCCCAAATATATTATATGTTAATTAAATATATACATATTAATTAAACCAAAAATGATGAGCGAATGATTTAACGAAGTAAAGTTTAATAAAATAGTGAATCATTACTGATAGCGTCCCTTACCATTTTCTCTTCATATTGAATATAGAGACATCAATAAACACCACATTATAAAACAAATAAAAAAAAATCACTAAGAAGTACGATAACGTGAAGAAAGACAAAGCAGCTTATCACAATGACTGCTATCGATAGAAACTGAAGTATTCAAAAAAATAGACTGAAGATGTAATTCATGATTTTGCTCATAAAAAATTAAGATTTTTATTAATTTCAGTACATTTTTAATTTATATTTTTAAAAGTTTATCATCTATCAAATTCTAAATAATTAACGACTTTTAACAAGGATTTTGTTTAATTCTGTAGACAACCCAAATTAATTTTGGACTCGCAAGGGCAAGAAACGCGCTATTCCGACCGAGAAAGTGCAACATTTGAATAACTGTCATTGAATAGGGATTGTCTGCATTTATATTAAATGTTGGCCGGCTACCACAAAATAGTGGCCAAGCTTCCACTTCTTGGTCACCCCTGTACACCAATTATAAACAGGCCTTCTTTTTATTGTTAGAACCGAATGAATCCTAAAGATACCAATATTACTTAAGACCATTACTATACCATAATAAATATAAATCGAAAAATATGCTATTATTTCAATCATTTTAACATTTAATATAAAAATATCATATGCAAAGAGCATCAAATACAACATTACTCAACGAATGCGCTCTTTACATAATCTATTCGAATTATAATTTAACACTCAAAACAGAAAGAAAAGCGAACAAGTTACCATTGCTTTGGAATTGTTGAAAGAATGAAGGTTTGAATTTGCAGTACTCAATCTCAAGTTGTTCACAACACTAAATTCAATTTTATAGATAGTTCCACTTCTACTATATTCAAGTAGCTACTCACTAAACCTTGACCCAGAGTATACATTCTTCCAGGCTCAGAAATTTTCCAGAAAAATGAAATCCTCCGGAGCTGGTATCGAACTCAAGTCTTCAGTCGACACTGACCACTCCAACAACAATTGGGTCTTACAACTTATTAATAACTCAAATTGTTACCTTTTATCGAATTAAAATATAATTTTATCTCAGTAACATAAAGAAAATTAATATTTTTTAAAATATAAAAAAAATACCTAAGTATTAAAAATGATATCATAATGCAGCTAACCATTTCAATTTTGCATTCTAATATCGCGGTTATTATCACTCTGGTCAATGAATGTTCAATAAAAAGTAATGAGATTCTTAAGAGTTAGAGTGCTGATTTACAATCTTCAATTTCCTTTCATGTTTGTCCTATCAGTGAGGTAATAAGAGATCCAGTCCAGTCAGTGAGGTGATAAGAGATCCTGTCCAGTCAGTGAGGTGATAAGAGATCCTGTCCAGTCAGTGAGGTGATAAGAGATCCTGTCCAGTCAGTGAGGTGATAAGAGATCTTGTCCAGTCAGTGAGGTGATAAGAGATTCTGTCCAGTCAGTGACAAATTACGTTAATGACAGCAAAGTATTCTATACGGATTCTTCTAGGAATTGAATGATAGATTGAGAAGTCGAGTTTGGTTATCATCTTTCTATTGATAACAGAATAGAATTCAAGAAAGTTATGCAAAATTAGGATAAGATTATGTTTGATTCGGAAAATCGAAAGAACTCATGCTCACTTTCATGGTCTGGACGAGGAGTGTGGTCTGTCTTTGGATTTCTTCCTTCTTGAGCCCCCTGAAGTTGGGCATCTTGAGCGACTTGCGCCGCCTCCGGTCCATGGCGAGGAAAGGCCAAAACTGAGCTGGGCGAGATGCTGCACATGCGCCCTCCCTTTGGCACCCTTCACGACCATTCTAAAGCTCTCCTATCAGTCGTTATCTTTAGCCACTAGGCCCCGAGGCACCGAACCGTCCGACTACCGGTTAACTTCAGTTCATTTACGCCTGCCAGTTCCGCAATGTCACAAAGTAATTCCAATTTATTCTAAAATGTCCAGGCTCGTTAAGTGATCCTTCGATCTATTGTGAGATTATCACTCTCTGAAAGGATTGGGAAAAGTGTACCGGGATTATGAGGCCTCGTAGTAAATCTTCAATCAGGTAAAACGATTATAAAATATTAGGGTTTTGGGGAAAAAAATAAAAAAAATATTATAAAATAAATATATTAAAAAAATTAAATAAAAAAGATGGAATAAGCGAACAGAGTATAGGATACCCTATTGAATTCAACCAACGAAAACAAATTAAATTTTAATTATTGTACATCACTAGGAATCTGTTTTTAAACGAAATAATTTTAACTAGTCTCAAAATAAACTTAGTTTTATTAATTCTGGACTTTATCGTTTAGTGTTGAAAAAAAAAAATGAATTCTTTCAAAAGTCCTTTAACTTTTTATATGACAATAATTTCCCTAGAAAATTTAGGATAATAGAATCGGCTCAAACATTACAAAAACGTGAAATATGTATATATAAAGAATAAAAATGTAATAAGTTTTTATTATTACTATTTAATTCTATATTTTACTTATAAACTTTATATATTTATATACTATGTATATATTAGTTATTTATTTTACTATTTAATTTATATAAAAAATATGTGGTTAATGTGGTCATAAGATATGTTTCTACAATCTTTTTGATTTTCATTTAATGATAACAAAATGAATTCCACAATAATTTCGTATTAGTCTTCTCATTTGTACTCGTTGAATTTTGTAATTGCCCTTTGATGCCACCTCCACCAGTTTAAAAATTATAGTGAACAACTAGCAAACAATGATGAGAACATAGTTGACCGTGGAATATATATGTGAGGAGAAGATGGTTGGGGAACTTATTTGTGTTCTCTGACCGCACCCCCATTATTTTACCATCTTCTCTTAAAAAAGAGTAAAGGCAGGAAAAGATAGCTGAGATATATTAGCCATAAGGTTAATGACCAAAAACTATCACAACTTACGAAAACACTCTACTATCACTAATTTTATCCTTGGATAAAATTTTTCTTTGTCCTAAAATAAAAATACAAAATAATTGATTTTCATCCACCTAATGATGTCTGTAACACACATAGAAAGAAGTAATTGGAGAACATACGGCAATAACAATAAGGAAAATTGATTTTTTTATTTATCTCAAAGAATAAAGCTCACCGATTACGTAGTTAAAATGTTCTCAACTATATGAATGATTACAATATTTTTATCAATAAAGATAAAAATCTTTTATCGAACCACTTTTCTTACAGTGTTGGACCGTTTACACTAATTGTCAGAAACATCCCATCAGATCACCTTAACTCTCCGTTGTAAGCCTCTACCCTCCTGTCCTACAGTATCCTTTCTAAATACTTCACTAACGCCTGTTGAACAGATTCGATACTTAGGACTCCATCTTGACAAGAGACTTACTTGAAATCCACACACGAGACTGAAACAACAAGAAACTGCTCGTAAATTCCGACTGCTACAACACTTACTTCACAACCGCTCTAAACTTCCCATTCACTACAAAAAATTAGTATACACTACGATAATCAGACAAATTTGGACATATGGAATTGAGCTCTGGGGCTCCACCAAACCATCAAATTCTTCCCGCATCCAATCCTTACAATCCAAAATCCTACGTAAAATCCTTGATGCTCCTTATTACCTTACAAATATACTCATTAACAATTAGATACACAATGATACATTAAGTTATGTATCAGGTAGATCCAAATTGATTAAACATTTATTCTGTTACAAAACCATATTACTTAGCAGCATAAGCATGTTACTTAAAAGCATGTTATTGTTTTACAAAAGCAAGAAATATCAAACAACAATATTTTATATATATTAAATTCAGTTCTATCATATGGACGTTAAAGCAAATGGACCAGTTAATTCACCGTAGAATGCGGCCCTCCATTAAAATCTAATGACGCGAAAAGTTAGCAACGCTCATTTATATGAGCGTTCATATATTTTAGAGTTTTTATTAGAATCTCTTAGTGATAAAATAACATAATTGTTATTCATTTATTTGTCTAGACCTCAATTTGAGAAGTAGATCTGTACATATTTTGAAAAAAAAATGAAGACTATTTATAACAAACAGGGTTGCCCATCCCCCTTAAGACCGATGGTACATGAAATTCCAACGATATATGGGTTTTCGCAGGTTATATTTGAACTAAAAGTTAACCTATATTTGTAGAATAAAAAATATATTGATTTATTCTAAAAAAGTATTTGTAGAATAGAATAAAAAAGGCATACAATTGTGTAAATCCAATGTTGTATTTCTTTTAAAATTGATTAAGGGCATTAATTTACTCTGTGTATGTGCAATCAAACAAAATTTTTGTTTTAATGTTGGCATACTACAGTTTCCATTTTAGCACAAAAACCTATACTCAGATGAACAAACTCATATTAAGAGAAAATAAAAGGATTAATTGTTATTTTGTTGTAAGTAGACTGTAATTTTGCTATCATTCGGATTAATTACCTCAGACTGCCCCATATCACATTTTTTTTTGTCCTGAAAGCTACTCTTCTGTTATGAGTTAGTAAAAAATACCATATGCGACTGTCTGTTAACCTGAGGGCTTGTCTTATTGAATTTGTAATAAAAACAATCGAGGTGAATCTTTTAGGTATAATCCCTGGCTGGTTTGTTTTGGATACAAACCATTTCGATTTAAATATTAAAACTTTTAATTTGTTCGTGAAAAATCAGCTGCACAGTGATGAGATACTGCCGTTCTCTTTGCCGTTGATTTTTAAATAGTTTATGTATGCATATATTAAAAATAAATTTTTAAAATTTATTTCGTGATTATTTTCCCAGAAGTGGGTGGTATTTTTTATCCAATATGGACAAAAATAATATGGAATTAGATAGGAATAAGTCCTGCGAAAATTCAGAAGAGGAGACAGCAGTCTGAGAAATAAGCGAATCAGACTCTCAATATTTAAAAAGACGGACGCTTCAAAAGCGCCAACGAAACATTGCCCCCGGTTCTCCGGGAAACTCTCTTAACAAGAAAAAAATAAATAAATCGGACAAATACAAATAGTCAGTCGAAAAAACAGCAAAAACGCGCAATAAGACCACTGCAGTCACTACTGGTGAAACAAGTTTACCAACCACTCCTACCAGCAATAATATTGTTGCCGCTAACAAACAACCAGACAAGACTTCGAAACCGGTTACTTTCTCAGAACCTGAGCCACTACCTATTTATGTTACAAATATCGAAAACTTCGTTTCCTTTGGTAGGGAAATTGCCAATTTGATAAGTCAGACGAATTTCCGCTGTTTTTCAAGAGCGAAAGATATAAAAATTAATACTAACACGAAGGAACATTATACAATTCTAATAGATTATTTGAATTCAAAAAAATACAACTTCCATTGCTTCCAACTTCGCGACGAAAAAGCATACAGAGTGTTCTTTAAGAGGGCTACATTCAACTACCCCCACAAGCGAAATAAAAAGTAGCCTAGAGGAAATAGGACAGATATATTTCGGACATAACATCCGAAATCTATCATGCTGTTCTTCATGGATTTAGAGCCAGCATGAAATAGCGAATTTTTTCAAGTCACAAGACTTGTGTTTTCATCGGTACGTTTTGAGCAGGCCAGGCAGAAATCTATAATAGTGCAGTGCACGAACTGTCAAAACTTAGGACACACAAATGCCATGCGCTTGCCAACACCAAGCAAGGTGCATTAAATGTGCCGGCCTCCATGGATCAAACGCCTGCCAGAAATCAAGAGATGTGCCAGCCAAATGTGCACTCTGTTCGAAAGACCACCCGGCCAACTACAGACAGTGCGAGGTCTATTAAAAACTCTTGAGAAAAATCGCACTCAGGTACATCCTGAAGTTGGGTATTTTGCCAGAATTAGAGAAAAATGCAACTCAACTCAACCAGCAATAACCTTTTATTTCAACCATCTCAGACCATCATCGCCAGAAATACAGAAGACCACAACCATACTCTGAAGTCACAAGGAACCAGCAGCCTCAACGTCAGGCGCCTCAGGTCTCCCATTCCTATCCCCAGACCTCTCATTCTCAGTCTCAAACTCCTCGTTCTTGTTCCTTCCCGTCATCTACCTTTAAAGGTTAAATTACCTCCGGAGCATCCACTTCCAGCTCCTAGTCACCCTACTGTTCAAATAAACAACCCACTCCAATTAACTGTTAAAATAGATCCTGTACCCCATTCCCCACGACGGGTTCACCCAACACCTGGGGTTCACGTTCCGAGTCATACAAATTACCCAGCCCCTGATCCACATCTACGTTTCAACTACAATCCACCCGATGTAAACTTTATCCTAGCATCCTTCCTGTTGGATCTCCAAGATACTATTAAACCGCTTATCACACTTCTCACTAGAATCCTTACCGAAATTCCCAATAATTTCCCACGATGAGTGCAAAGTCCCTAGCTTTCCTTTTGTGGAACGCTAATGGACTAGATAACCACCGTGACAAACTCGATATATTGTTCCACAATAAACACAAATATTGCACTGTTGACAGAAACTCACTTTACTCAACGGACACATTTCTACATACGTGATTACATTAATTATCGATCAGACTTCCCAGACAACACTTCACACGCCGGATTTTGCATCGTTATCCATAAATCCTTATCCCATTCCCACCTTTCTTCCACTCCAACTGACGCTATCTATTCAACCTCTGTAATCATTTTAACTCGTCCTTTCCACCAACCAATAAACTTCAACCACCTTGATTCTTTATTCCAATCCTTCGGATCGCGCTTCATTACTGGAGGAGACTATAATGCCAAACATCAACGATGGGGATGTTGTAAATCCAATACCCATGGTAATATCCTTTCCCGTGTAACTACCTGCAATAGTTATTGTATGAAGCGTGCCTTCAACTGAATTGCCAGACACACTTCACTTTTGGTTGGTTGGTTGGGATTGAGAGGACTGTATAATTGAAAAAATGAGACATGATTAAATGAAAATAAAATTCTATTATCCAAGTTACAAGTGGTGTAGGGGGTGGCCGAAAGAAAACATTTATGATTAGATGGTTAGTTAATTTTGAATGACCGGGCTATGGAAATTGTAGATATAAAATTGAGGTGGTTGATGATGATGCGGATGCTAACTATTGCTAGATCGACTTACTCCATGGTTCCTTCTTCCCTCAACATTCGTATGCCTCTCTCTCTCTCCTCTGCTTCTGGAAACAACTCCAGTAGTTCTACTCACTCATAGTCGATTTTCCTGATGAGAGACAAAAAAGAAAAAATGGCCTGCTTCTGGTAGAAAGACAAGATGGCTTTCCCTCAGCCGAGTTACTTCTTACCACCGAGAGTGCTGGAGGAGATGAGCTTTGGCTGTTGGCCAAATGTGACGCTACTAATGCTTCCATATGGCAGACCCTCAATTCAACCTTTGGTTGCCGTAGGTTATCCGGAACAGGTATTCTATTCTGTCGCCCATGAGTCTTACTTACTGGCCTACATCCCTCAATAAACGTCCTGATATCCCAGATATATTTATCAGCTCCCAAATTTCCTGTTCCCGGACCATTCTCTATAATTATGAGAGATAGTTGACCGTGGATAACTTATACGAGAAGATGGTTAGGGGGTCAAAATAAAATACAAATATGTTGATGTAACTTATTTAATCGTGCCAACGTTTCAGCTAGAGTTTCTAGCCTTCATCAGGGAACTGAACAAGATAACAACCAATGAATATAGAAAAGAAAAAAAGAAAATATAAACAGAATATAAAGTGAATAATTTTACAGAATGGCATTAATAAAATAAAGCAATGTGGGAAGTGGAAAATAAAATGTATAAATAGGTAATTGAATAAGTTGTAAAAATAACATAATTAAGGAAATAAAATAAAAATGAAGTTATATAATGCAAAGAAATATGGATATATTAGTTATTAATAATTTAATAATGGAAAGGAAAAGAAAATTGAGAGAAAGAAAATATATAATAATTGATAAAGAGGCAAAATATAAGTAAAGTTTAACAAAAGAAATGAATAGAAAAAAAAATATTTTGAAATAAATGAAATAATAATATATGGTGAACATAAGCAATAACGCGGGTAAGGAAAATTGAGAAAATAAAGAAAGGGGAAAAAGAGAATAAAACGAACCTGTTAGCTTGAAATCTAACCGCCAAGTGGTATTCTGCGCCGAGAATGGTCAAACTCCGAATTAAAAAATACGTTACAAGAATGACTGGAAAAATGACTTCCTTAAGAGGAAACGTTACGAGTGGGTAAAAAATAAAAAGTAAAAAGTAGAAAATATTTCTTATATATCGAATCTATAGATGACCTTTCCTCAGACCACAATCCAGTTATATTTTTCTTACATTCGAAATTCGTCCTAAGCCCTCTCATCCTTCATTGATTAAAGGACGAGTTAACCGGGACAAATTTCGTGATGATTTAGAAAACAAACTGGACTTAAAAATTCCACTTAAGACTAAACATAACATTGACGAAGCCATAGAAAACTTTAGAAAATCTATAAGATTTTGCATATACGACAACACGACTATCAGTAAAATTAATAATACCATACATTCTAACTTGCACATTCACATCTTTTTAAAGGAAAAACGCAGAGCAAGAGCGAACTGGCACAGGACTAGATACCCAACAGATAAAACATATTATACTAAATTGAAAAACAAACTTAAAACAGAACTTAAAAATTCAAAATGCAAAGTTTAACTAACTTAACTGAAAACCTCAAGACTACTGACTATTCTTTATGGACAACTGCTCGGAAACTTCTCAACTTCAAGAACTTTAACCTTTTTTCTTACTGAATCTCAAACATGGACGAAATCGGACAATGAAAAAACTAAGGTATTCTGTCAGCACCTTTCTAAAACATTTGAGCCATACCCTGACATCCTTAATCCAACCCATATCAAATACATTGAAAAAGAATTGAATACTCCACTTCAAATGACCCTTCCTCTTAAACCATTTTATCCATCACAGATCCATCACAGATATCCAACATCATTCAGAAGTTACCATCCCGCAAAGCTCCTGGTTATGACCTAATTACATCCCATATTCTAAAACATATTCCTCGAAAATCTGTTATATTCTTCACCTACATCTACAATGCTGTCCTCAGATCCACATATTTTCCTGACCCATGGAAATTATCCATAATCAAAATGATTCCCAAACCTCGAAAGCCGCCAGAACACCTATCCTCCCACCGTCCTATCACTCTGTTACTTATCATGGGCAAAATCCTTGAGAAACTCATATTAAAACGCCTGTACCCCATCCTAGATTCCAACCACGTAATCCCTGATCACCAGTTTGGATTCCGACAAAGCCATTCTATGTTTGACGTTGTCTCGTCTTCATTGGAGCGCGGAATGTACTGCTCGGGAGTCTTTCTTGATGTATAACAGGCTTTTGATCGAGTCTGGCACCCGGGACTGCTATACAAGATCCGTAAATTCCTACCCCCTACATATTTTCTCATTATCCGATCTTATCTCTCCGACAGGTTATTTCAAGTAAATCACAAAAGCGCTTATACATCCCTATTTCATCAGTCTGCTGCTGTATGTCAGGGCAGTATCTTTGGTCCTATCCTTTGTACAGTTTTTACAGTTGACATCCCAACCCATCGTAACACTATTCTCACCACGTATGCCGATGAAACATGCCTATTGTCAATGAACAATGATCCTTCCATTGTATCCCAAACACTCCAATCTCACACCAACACCCTTGAAGAATGGTGCCAAAACTGGAGGATTAAAATAAATTCCAATAAACCCCACCAAATCAAATTGACCCTTCTTCGTAAACTTTCATCTTGCCCCACAGTATCTTTTAATAATACCCCACTTTTCCCTGTAGAACAGATCCGTTACTTACGACTACATCTGGACAAACGACTGACATTGAATCCTCATACAATACTGAAAAGACAGGAAAATGCTCGTCGATTATTACAATATTTACTTGACAAACGGTCTAAACTTCCAATCCATTACTAAAGACTGATCTACATGACTGTTATAAGGTCTATCTGGACAAACGGAGTTGAGCTATGGGGCTCCATTAAACCATCGAATTCGTCCCGAATCCAATCCTTACTGTCCAAAATCCTTAATGCTCCTTACTTTGTCACAAATCAAATCATCTATCAGGACCGCAATGTCCCATATGTTGCCAATTTGGCCAGAACCAGATACCAATTCTTCCATGATAAACTTCCCAACCACCCAAACCAAATCGTTTCTAATCTAGTTCCTCCTTCATTACCTAATAATCCTCCTAGGCGTCTGAAAAGAAGATGGCCTCGAGATCTTCCCCTCTAGAAATGTTTTTGGAGTTCTATCAATGGATAGATTCTCCACATATTTGTATCATGTCATTATATCACCTATAGCAAATTTACTTGATGTATATATATTTATACAGTTGTAAATAGCAATAAATAAATTGTTAAAAAAAAATAAATTTGGTAATTTTTTCACGTGTAAAAATATAAACCTTAATTTTTCCGTCATTAAAATCACTTTTTCCTATAAATAAAATGTTACTTTGATACATAGTAGTTAATTTGATCATTGTTCTCACCTTATTCTGGTTACACCTTCCAAGAAGGCCCCTGACTCCATACATCTCAATACATCAATGAAACTTACACAAAAGTTGCTCCAATATGTATACTTTTATGGGAAAATAGTCTCATCGCAAAGGTCAATAAAACTCATTATTTCTAATCAAGCATGTGCAAAAATGAAGTTATTGCTTAACGAAGTTATTATTAAATTAGAAGTGCCCAAACAAATTTAGAAAAAAATATTTCAAGGAACAAACCTAATTTTATAAATCTACAATTTGTACTCTAACTTCCGTTGGTATTGACTTTTCCGAAACATTTTTTGTTGGATAGTTTAAAACAAAATAATAACGAGCAGTAAAAACTCCTTTTTTTCTCAATACCGAAACAATGTGTATAATTAGGTCTATGGCTTACAAGTATTGTTTGATGGGTGAACCAATTAAGGTGAATTCGTTTGTAGGTATTTGAGTATTACTCATCAACATGATTTTTGGAGGGTATTTTCACACGTCCCACCTCTGTGCTCCGTTTGACCCAATGAGTGTCGCCGCGGACATCTTATTATTCATGAAAATATAAAAGTAAATGTGAGAAGACAAAACGTCGTTGCACTTCGGCCAGTACTTGCTTTAAGTAAATGTTTTGAATGTAAGATAAGGGCCCTCACAATTATGGTATATTGGGGGCGGGGCGGGACGGAAAGGAAAGATAATATTCAGGTATAAAAATATGAAAATCATTATACAAGGACAAAATTCTGGCACACTTTAAAAATAATTGTCACTTTTCAATGTATTTTCTTCTCAGATCACACCTTTCATACAACTTCTTAAATTACATCTACGGTCTACTAAAATATACTTCATCTTAAGCATGGAATGAACACGGCCCTGAAAACTGGCGATTCTTTCCTAAAATAAATTAGTTCTTGAGAACTGCTATCTTATACAGAGCGGATGTGGATCATTGATGGAGCCCGTTTCTGCTTTTAGATTAGGTAAACAACCAAAGAGATTTATTTATAACAATTGGGTTATAGGTGGCCACTTCACCCTCTTGTCTATCTCGCTATCCTTCCATTCATCTCCCAGCTAATGGGGCCCTCCTCATTCATCTTCATATCCAAAGGCGTACCCAGGATCAAAATTAGGGGGGGGCAAGCCATAGTCAATCAGGTTGTGACATTTCAGCAAGGAATAGCAGAATGAAACCAATATTTTTAAACATTATGTATCATTGTCGCAGTTCTTTATTAGTTATTAGAATTAGTATTTACTTTAAAAAAATTTAATATTTATTAAATTAATATTTTCTTTTACTAATATGGAGGGGCAGCTGTGCCCTTCTGCTCCTCGCTGGGTACGCCCATGTTAATGTCTTCATGTGTTTGAAAATAAATTATATCCATAAACTGAAATGAGGTGATCTATCCAAGAGAAGAATCAGAATGATAATTGATCAATGTTGTCACTCGACGTCAAGGGTTTCTTTATATGTAGGGGCCCGAGGCACTTTAAGATATGGGGAGCCCTCCAGATTAGGGAAGGGAGCCTCCAAATGATTTTCTGATCAACTTTAGATTATAAAGAACACTCTAGTTAAATAAATTAAATCATTAATTTATCAATTATAATAAAACATATCCAGATACTCTTACACTTTTTATTTTCTTGTAACTCCTACGTTTCGGCCTTTCCAGCCATCCTCAAGGATCTTTTTAGTAACAATTTCAATTAAGTGGAATCGATAGACGACTTCATCTAAAAACGGATCATACGATTCCAGTTACCGGCAATTAAAGGAGCTTTAATTTACAACTTTGGAAATCCAACCTCTTCTCGAAGACTGAAGCCAGATTGCTGCAGGACATCCTGCTATAAGTTCTATATTTATCTATATCTGTATTGTTGTTACTACTATTTTTTTTTTTCTTTTCGTCTTTTTTCAAATGAACTTTTTTTCTCTCTCATTAGAAGTCAATTATTTATTTTTATTAAATCTATAAATGTCATTGTTTTTGTATAAATGTATTTTTTTTTAGTCTTTCCTCTTAAGCATTATTGTTTTTATCTATTTATTTTTTTATTTATATATACTTTTTTTTATAATTCATTATTATTATTCACAATTGTTCAATATTTATTACGTTGTAAATAGTTAGGGGTATTTATCGCACTAGACTGTAACACCCCACAATTAATTATTCAACAAAAAAAATCTAGCTGTCATGTAAAAATAATTAACCAAGTAAGGCCCACCAGGCCGATCCGGTATTAAATAAAAAAAAATCAATTAAATTTTAATTATCAATAATTATTTTTTTTTTTTTTAATTTTGAATCATATATTCTTCTACCTCATTTATAATATCATTTTATATCATCATCCAAACGACTAGCTTGGAATACACACAGTAGACTTAAAAGATCCGACTATTACAACAGTCATTAGGAAAACGGTCAGAACATCCAATCCATCACAAACGACTGATCTACATGACTATAAAATAAAGCCTATCTGGACATACGGAGTTGAGCTTTGGGACTCCACTTAACCTTCGAATTCCTCTCATATCCAATCCTTAGAATTCAAAATCCTCAATGCTCCTTACTTTGTCACAAATTAAATAAAACATAAAGACCTTAATGTTCTATATGTAACCAACCTAGCCCAAACCAGATATTTGGTTATACCTAAACCCATTAGTTTCTAGCCTTGCTTCCTCTTCCAATCCTGACAATCTTCTAAGGCGCCTGAAAAGGATGTAGCCTTAAGAGCTTCTAATGTAGAAATGTTATTAGAGTATTACCAATGGTTAGTTTTTCTACAAGCCTGTATCATATTATTATAACCTGGCCTAAAATTTACTAGATGAATTTTTATGAAAATACAGTTGTAAATTTCAATAAATGAATAAAATTAAAAACATCATCATCAAGTTAATTAACAAATAATTTAAATGCAATTGAAATTTTTAATCAATAGATCCTCGATGATAGCCGAAACGTAGGAATTACAAGAAAATAAAAAGAAAATATTGATATTTTTAATTACAATTAATAAACAACCTGCCTCAAACAAGAAATAAATTATATATCATTAATTTATTTAATATTTGAAAAGTAAAACAATAAAAATAAAAGGTACTTTTCTTGATTTTCGATTAGCAAAATCATGAGATAATTCGGAAAATTATA
>NW_027107138.1:495947-498236 GCF_000696795.3 Halyomorpha halys | reverse complement strand
TGATTGTAGGATCATATAAATAATGGAAACTTTTGTAATAGATTGTCCCTGAAGATGGCCGAATTGGCCGAAACGTTGGACATGTGAATGAAATAAATGTTTTGAGACTATAATTTGGATAGTGTTGTTGAATTATTTAGTAAATAATTGCCAGTCTCAAGAAAGAAATTTAAAGATTATAAATAAATCAGAAATTCTATTTTATTATGACAGAAATATGAATATCAACGAAATCGGTAATCTATAGTCCGAACCGGTTATTTTTTTCGAGAAATTTCAGGTTATAAACAAGATGGTTCCCTTTTCTCAGATTTGTTTGAATGTTACTTTTGAAGACGTGAATGGCGTTTATATTCTTTTGGGATTTATTCTTGTTGGGAAAAAAACAGCAACGATGTAGGAAGCCATTAAATAAAGTCTGGTCCAATGAGTTGAACTAAATAGAAAAATATTTTTCTCTCTCTAAATTATTATGTTTTCAATTGAATCGGAAAGTACAGAAGATAAGGTTAAGACATCGGGGAAATGACCTCCACAGCTTTGCTGGTAAATACGCGGTCTTTTGTCTAAATTTTCCATGACCATTTTGCATGTGGCTGAATTTCGTTGATGCAGCATTGAATTTCATCCTTCATCGCACACGTGCTTCACAAACACTCTCACTCACTGCTTGGATATTGATGTTTGAACGGCTTGTTTTTGGATGATCAGTGTGGTTTATTTGACACTTTTTTTTTTTTTTTTTTTCACAGTTGACGAAGTTAAATCACTATTCCGACCATATTTTGTACGAAATGTTTTTGAACTGTAGCCGCCAGACTCATTACTATTGAAATATTGTTCAGCAATGGAAACACGTTATTCTATCGTATAACGCTCCATTTTTACTAAACTATCAGCTGTCAATTTCTTTTTTAACAAGATTGCCATCACTTTACTGCATGAATGGCGGCAAATTCAAATGTTGCGTTAATTTTGGGACACCTTTTACTATGTTTATATAAATTTGTTTATCCAAAATAACTACGGATAAAACATAATTTTATTTTAGTAGCAGAAATGGTGACGATTTCGATGATTTACGTAAAACAGGGAAAACGTTTGTATGCATACATTAATTTAAGCATTTGGGTCTACAATACCCCTAAAAAAAGAAGCTCAATAGAAAATAAAGATTAAGTTAAAACGGGGAAATTCTTGTTTTTACCGATAAAAAAATTACAAGAAGAGGATCACCAATATTTACGACTTTTTTTTGTTTATCATACAGCTAAAATTATTAGACGTTTTCCGGCGTTTTACCATTTATCATATTATTTTTTAATTCATAAAAATCATTCTAGGATTCCAGAAACCTCAACCCATCCACGTCAAATTTGTACGGTATCAAGAGGAAGTTTAAGTACAAACCAAACTCAACTGTTTCGATTACAATTTGAGATACAAGACATTGTTCTTCTGTTTAAATAGTTTTTATTCTGTTTTATTGTCTTCAAATTCTGCAAATGTACATTTTATTGTCATCATTACATAGAGAGAAAATCCATCTTTCCAACGGTTCCAAATCATTTGTATACAATATGCATCAGTAAAGGATAGTGCAAACAAATTCACTAACATCGGTAAATAAGAAAAATTTGGATTGTTTTATTTTGGTCGACAATAATGTAGTATGTCTGCTATTTCATAGGTAGTAAAGGAAACTTTTCAATCACAAAATATATAAATAAAATCTCACATTTAGGGCAACTACATCATCGATGAGGTCGACCCTCTTTTCTTCTTCAGCCACTGGTTCCGGTTCTTCGTCAGTTGTGACGCCAACATTCTGTTCTGCGACTACAGCCTCTTCATCCTGCTTAACTTGATCATTAAGCAAGGTGCCAAACTTTTCAAAGAAACCGCCGTCGAACTCCTGCAGCCTGAAAAAAAAATGCAGAAATAAAAATAAAATTAAATAAACCATTGTTTTGAAAAGGAAAGCCAATAATGAATACCGGAACTCAATGCAACGCTCATTTATACATAATTGTGCAGATCAGTATATTTCACACTCACAAAGAATTAAGACAATTTGATATGTATGAGAGCCACTAGCTGGAATTTTGAATCTAAAGTAAGTTCTTTTGTCCCTTACCTGATAAGGGGTCATACCAAAAGAACCGCCTCGCCTGGTCAATGAGCGGTAAAACATTAAAAGTAATATAAATATAAATATATATACATATAAATATATATACATATAAATATATATATTTATTTAAGTACATTAGTGATTAACCGCTCAAT
>NW_027107138.1:489059-495897 GCF_000696795.3 Halyomorpha halys | reverse complement strand
ATACCAGCTGTGACCAGGGAGGTACAGAGACATTATATACATTAAATTAGACAGCCCTTATCTCATACCTGGACACATTAAAATCCCGTGTCATGGCAAAGACCTCTGTCAAAGAAGGAAAGCCGCCTTGAATATTTGAAGATAAAAGGGAGAAAAAAGACCGACTAGCCCCGAAAGGCCAATGACCTTCCCACCCCTTCTGAAAGGTAAGTTAAAGAGAGTGGGAGCATAAAAGGACCAATGAGAAGAACGGAGATCAGAAGAGGAGAATTAAAAGCAGAGGGAAGAAAAGGAGTAAAAAGAGCAGGAGGAGAGAGGAAGAGAACAGTTGAAGGGGAGTCAAGGATCAGCCAATGAGTTGAGAACACTTGAGAGGGAGATGAAGAACAGGAAGAGCGGTCTTGAGGGAGACAGGAATCTAAGACCGATTGGAGGGAGTAGAAGGAAGTCACACATCGCCGGGAGTCAACGGAGGCCCGCTGGCAGGCTGTGGGCGAAGCGAATATGGACGCGCCGCCGCGACAACTGCCAAGCCGTGACCGATACACTAAGACAAGTAAGACATTTTCCGTTGTAATTTGAATGGCAATAATATAATTTATAAAATTAGCGTCAGTATAAATAACACAGATCCTAACTGGTACTTCTCAATTCATAATACAATAATTAAAGGATAAGGAAACAGATCAACCATGCCTCTCATAATATTATTCTTGCTAATGTATACATGATTGTAAATATAAAATAATGCTACCAAGATAATTAAGAATCCCTGCATGCCACCTTATAATAATAGCATAGTAAATAGGGAAACACAACATTGGAGAAGAACTCCAATGATTAATTATAGATATTCATATCTAGCATACTATGGCGGGAGGGTCTACGGTATCTAGTGTTTGAGTTAAATATATTGCATACTCTTTCAGTCGGTTTCCATCTGGAACTGATAGAGATACATAATACAAATATATTATATTAAATGCATAATATAAATAAATTCAATATAAAATGTTGACGGGGAACCCCCGGTCGGCCTTAGAACCGCTGCTGCCCCGTACACGGCAAATTGATGACCTAATATCAAAGCACCCTTTTCCCCTCCTAATTTTTAAAATGAAAATAATTTCATTAAAACTTTGATTTTTTCATATCTCTTGATAAAATTATTTGGTGCTTGAGTGAATGAAATTAGTGTCTCGAAAATACAAAATAGAAAGTAAATTATAAATTTAAAATATAAAGTAATCCAAAATCGAAAAATCATTCTACCTCACAATTTTCATAGATGTTATTTTTTAAAAGACTTTTTCTATCGGAATTATGGAATTTATATCTTAACTTTTTCTCCAATCTAGAACTCATAAGGACATACCCCTGACATAAATTTATTCATCTAAAAATATAATTTATACAATGTTCCTGCTCAGCTATAAAATATACAATGCTTGACATAATTTAAATGCTAAAATTAATCAACAATACATTCGCGAAATACATAGCTAGTGGTAGGGAGGGCAAAATCTCACGCTTCCCATTAATTTTGACCAGATTTCTAAACTTTATTGCAATATTTAATTTTTTCCCACTTCTCTTGGATTTGAACTTTTACAAACCCGTTGCGAATATTTTAACTCGATAGCAATAACATTTTTTTTTATTCAAACACTAGCAGACCTTATTCAAGACCTAGCAGCTTCGCTATTGCTATATTTGAGAATGTATATGAATTAATTGAAAACTATTGAAACTTTGATATCAATTAATATATAGATGGCGTGATAAGACATTTATTATATTAACATGAATGGTAACAGCTAACTTGGCTGTATAATCGTTAATACTGGCCTGATTTAGCTGATTTTTTTCTTATTCTTTTAGACTATTTGATTATTTATGATATTTTCATACATGCACTACGTAAAATATGAATAATGTGGGGTTAATAGTTGATCATAGATCAATAAGAATATGCGGAGAAGATGGTCGGGTTGAGGGGGGGTTGCTGTTCACCAAATAAATGAAAACTTATTAATTTATTCTCGTCAGAAAATCTGGCGGAGCAAGAAGGCCTGGAATTCAGGTTGAAACGTTAGCACAAATAAATAAGTTTCTGAATGCCCCCTCCCCCTCCCCCGACCATCTTCTCCTCATGAAATATAAATAGTTTATGCATCATAACCCACATTGGGGCTCAATATTAGTAATTGAATTGTATTGAAAAAATTGACCTATCAATGTGTCGTAAAATATTTTTTAGGAGTGAAACAAAGTTGGTATGGCATTAAATCGAAATTTTATTAATTTAGGATAAAAGAGGAGATATTCAGCTTTCCAACGAATGAAGAGGAGTACATAGAATTGGAGGATTATATCAATAATGGTCAACAGAATAAAAGAAAAAAAAAACCTCCAAATAAATCCAGGTGAAAAAATTTCTAATTTTTAATTTCTTTAAAATGCTATTTGAGGTTTTCAGACGACGCTAAAAACAAATATGATTTGCTTTTTCCTGAAAAACAAAATATTTTGTTCACCTACTTTACTAAAATCCTCATAATGATTTTTTAAATTTTTAGTGAATAAAAAATCTTTTAATAGAATCTACATTTTTTATTATCATTCGGAAAGAGACGAATCGATTGGTTTATAATAATAAAAATGAAAAAAAATTTTTTCTTTCCGAGCTACGCGCCAAAAATGCTTTATTTTTTTAACCAAAAATAGCCTATAATGTTCCCGGGATCATCACAATCGGATGAAGGTATCACAGTGCATAAAGTACTAACAAACAAACATTCATTTTTTTATATTTGTGGACATCAGAAGTATAGTTATTCGTTTACGAAATAATATTAGCTACAATTTGTTCCTAGAATAATCATGTTTAAGTTCTTTTGTTTTAAATTTAAAATAATTCCGCCTCGGGAGCTATAACTTTCCGATCGAGGTAATCTCGGATTAGTCCAATCTTAAAATAGCCGAATCGTCCCTTAGCTTGGCCTTGGACCATTTACCTCAAAGTTTTAAACTCATCACCAAGCCAAGGAATTTAGAATGATATAAAAAAGGTTTGAAAATGAAATCAATTATTCAGATATTTGAGTTTACTTCCTTTAAATTTCTTAATTTTGTCACTACTTTATGTCGAAAAAATAATAAAATAAAAGAGAAAATAATTGTAGAAGGTAGGGAAGTTCAGAATATTTGTTAATTGGGATCAGATTTTTAATAAGTCTAAATTTGTGACGACTGGAAATTTATTTTATTCAAGAATACCCTTTCTATTTTTGTCAATTCTCTATGATTAATATCTTATATAAATTTATATACTTGATCAATCGCAAGAAAAACATTATGCATACTTTTTTAAGTATTTTTTTAAAAATACGGTAGGACAGTTGACCCCAGTATTCCATTATACGGGGTACCAATTAACCAGGATTACGAGGGGCTAATTTTTTTTTTAATATGGTGTTTTATAATTATTACACCATTTATTTTATGTGTATAATATTATTTTAAACATATAAATACATAAGAAAATATTCAACGATTACATAATCATTAATTAATGAGGTGTAGATAGTTAACGGTAGATAATTGATTGGAGAAGTTTGTCGGGGGGTCCGGTCAACAAAGAACAACATAAATAAACAAAACCATATTTATTAATTTTATGCCGACGTTTCGACCTGAGTTTCTAACACACGTTACACGGGGCCAACGACGTGATAACGACCATCGACATACACGTCACTACACCAAAAGATACAACATATCTAGATCTCATCAACAACAATCACATTCACCACTTCACAGCACAATTCTGCAACTCTACATACCCCTTCTCATCGAAATCCTTCAACTCAGCCCTCTACTTCTCTTCAGGCTTATTCAACTCCACCTGTTACATCTCATCAATCTCCGACCTCTTCTCTCAGCAATGATTCTTCTGCCCAGACTTCTACATCTTCTAACATATCGGTATCAGTTCTTAATGTTCCCATACCAGTCCTATCTAATTTCACTTTCTCTTCCCTTCACTCATCTTTTCCCAATTTCAAATCACAAATAAATTATCTTTGTTCACTTCACAGACGTTTCGCACACAGTTCAGAACAACGAATTTTTCTACTTAAATGCAGGTCAAATTCCCTTTTTCCTAAATCTATAAACAATTCTCTTAAACATATTTCTATGTCTGGTCCACTTCATTATAAACTTTCGTCATATTCTACCAAATTCAAAAAGTCTCTACTTAATTTAAAGATCCACGAAACCATTCAACACATTCATTTTCTCCAACACAACATCTCCTCTCTCTCACTTATTTTACGAACCAACATAGGTGAGACACATTTTGGCGGTCTTTCCACATTAATTACTACAATTTTCAACTCAACCCGGGTACACAAAAAACCCAAACTCATTAATAAGTTCAATAAACTGTATCAAGAATCACTAACCAACAAAATTTATCCCATAGGTCAAGAAAATTGGGTCCTTAATATCACATCTACTGATATTCCCTCCAATGTTCTCAACATTCTTAGCATAGGTCCTAATTTCTCCATACCCAAATCTTCACAAAAAATCATTCCAGAATTACTTACAGACTTAGAATACATTCAAAACGACCCCCTATTTCATCATTCTAATGAGAGTAAAGAGTTATCACGCTCTACTATTTGCAATACCATCTCTAATTACCTTCAACACCCTCCATCCTTTTCTTCCAAATTTTCTCCTCTTTTCTTTAAAGGTGAGGACAGCCACGTTGCTAGATTTAAGGAAGGCTATCTCAGACCTAGAACGCTTCTCAGGTGAGATCGGCGAACAAGGAGGCGATCGCTTCATAGAAAGAATGGTGGCCAAAGTAGCGGAGAACATGCTGAATAGGAACGATGCCATTTCGCTGAAGGCGGCATTAATCTGCAGAATTAAGAGAGCCATTCTTAATCATATCCAAGCTGATGAGGAGACAGCCTGGCCAGTGGTCAAGGAGCGATTGAAAAAGGCTTACGGAGGGAGAAGATGGACTCCGGAGGATAGGCGGCCTGCCTATTATCGAAGTGAGATGAGAAGTACGGTGCTTGGTCGATACAGGGAGCTCCAACACCATCGCGTGTCGAGGGGCGTTGAAGAAGCTGAGAGACGGAGAGAGGACACCCCAGCCCAATGTTCAGATATGTCATTGTAAGTTAATCACCCTGGGTGGTCCTAATAACCTGGAAGGGGAAGTCATAGACCTGGGCGAATGGGGGATTGACGGAGGTAAATTAATGATGCACGTAGTGGGGAATATGCCGCGCGAGTATCAGATTATCATCGGATGCGTCTTATTGTCGAAGGTGGGGGCGTGAATAAGAAATGTGGGAAACCGATGGGATATTCGGTTGGAACAGAAAAAAATCAGTTGTCAACGACTTGCGAGGGGAGGAACACCGAGAGTAGAGGCGGTTAACAAGACGGGTAACTGGAGGGAGTTAATAGAGCAGAAAATAGGTTGGGGAAGACGGGTAAGACAGTCCATGAAATCCCATTAAAGCGTGATATGGTTACGTACGTGAAAGAAAGGAGATATCCTCAGGTACTCCGACAACACATTCGGGAAGAATTAGAGAGTCTAAAGGCACAAGGCATAATAGTGGACAGCATTTCGCCATATAATAGCCCTTTGTGGGCTGTGAAGAAGAAGAACCTACCAGGGGAAAATATCGAGTCGTAATAGACTATAGAAAGCTTAACGAGAATACGGTAGACGAAAAATATCCGATCCCGAGACTAGAGGACATTCTGGACAGATTAGGAGGAGCAATCGTATTCAGTGACCTGAAAGCTGGATATCACCAAATTGCAATGCACCCCAGGGACCAACACAAAACAGCCTTCACGTTTGAGAGGGGCCATTATGAATTCACCCGTATGCCGTTTGAGCTGAAAAACACACCAATCACGTTTCCAAACACGCCTGATAGACGAATTTTTATGCGGGTTAGACGAATCCATGTGTCAGGTCTACATGGACAACCTTCTTGTGTTTAGCAAGTCCGAAGAGGAGCATATAAGACATCTGAAAAAGTCTTTCAGAGGATTAGACAATTTGGGTTAAAGTTGTCCCACGAAAATTCGGTGCTAGGTCGGGAGGAAATGAACTTTTTGTTTTTGTTTTTTAGGACATATAATTTCGGGACAGGGAATTAAGCCTAATCCACTGAAGGTTGAGGCGATCCAAAGGATGGCTGTGCCAAGGGATGTTAAGGAAGTTCGGAGGTTGCTAGGTACCCTGAACTATTATCAGAGATTTGTTGCGGAAATGGCAGAATATTTGGTACACATTAATAATCTCTTAAAGAAAGGAAGCCGAATGATCGTGACTCCTGCTGTGGAGAATAATATCCGTTAGTGTATGAAACAACCACAGAAGGAACCTGTAGCTGACAGTCCGTAACTCCCCCCACCAGTTTACGAACAATCCTCGTAAACTCTAATATATACAAAGGAAAAATATATACATAAATACAATTACAATCCAATAAATAAGATAGATGCAAATACAATAACAATAAAAAAGATACAAATACAATAAAACTACAGGGTTTAAAATAACAGCACTCTGTGCAAAAAAAAAATTAGACAAAACAATGATGATTTTTACACTCTCGTGTCTTTATTAAGTTCCAAAAAGCAAAAAAAATAATGATAACTATAAAACTTTACAATATTACCCTCCGGAAGGGAGGTGAGTACAATCCCGTACATCATGATAACGCTGTTGCAGGAAGCTTTAATTGTTCTAGGTGAACTGTTCTTCGCTTTTTCGGTTCTTTTAAGC
>NW_027107138.1:480411-481440 GCF_000696795.3 Halyomorpha halys | reverse complement strand
CCTGATGAAGACCTGAAACTCAGGTCGAAACGTCGGCATAAAATAAATAAATATGGTTTTGTTTATTTATGTTTTTCTTTGCTGACCGCACCCCCAACAAACCTCTCCAATCATTAATTATGTATTGTTCTTAAAAATTATGAAATAAAGTAAGCAAAAACATGGGAAGCTGGTTTTCAAGTATTTCTTTAAAACTCTAAATGACCTGTTTGCCAACAAAACTAAATTATTTACTCAGTCGTACTATAGTATTCATTTAAATACAAATATTAAATACATTTCCGACAACCTATCGCCGTCGGCCCAAAGATCATGTCCTCAGCAAACAAAGAACTTACATTAAAAAAAAAGCAGTAGATGAAGCCGTCTATCAATGGTTCATTCAAAGACGTGCCGAGGGAGTTCCCATTTCTGGGCCAATGGTGAGTGAGAAAGCTTTATGGTTTCATGAAAATTTAAAAATTGAGGAGCCATTCTCCGCTTCTCAAGGATGGCTCCACAAATTCAAAAAAAGACACGGTATTAGGCAGCTGGCCATTCATGGGCAGAGTCCTAGCGATGATAATGCTACAGCAACATTATTATCCAAAATTTTATCTATTTGGTCAACAAATTTAATATAACTCCCAATAATTTTGTTATGCTGATGAAACGCTATTTTTTTGGAAAATATATCTGGTCAATACATATGTAAAAACATTCATACATTCATTTTAAAACATTTTGTATATTATAATTTAATGCATATAAAAATTTTTTTGTTGATAAAAGTGATTTTCTGTACAGTTTCTTTAAAATTAACCTTGTTACATATCACATTAAGTCAATAAAATGTTGCCCCGGGCAGCAGGGGTTCTACTGCAGTTAGAGTTAATTTGAGTATTAATAGAGCTATAGGTTTAAAAAAGCTCGAGAAATCGTCATTTTGTGATTTTATTTTTACATTACAATCCTCCGAGGCGTCTGAAAAGAAGATGGCCACGAGACCAGTTAATGTAAAATGTCATTAGAGTGCTACCAATGAGTAGT
>NW_027107138.1:467292-480361 GCF_000696795.3 Halyomorpha halys | reverse complement strand
GCTCTTCTCACTATTCCGTTACTGATCATAAGTCAAAGAGAAGAACAAAAAAATTTTCGTTTAGACTGAAAATTACTCTGGTATATAAATTTCTCGGGTTTCGGCACCAGTTATCTTTTACTCAAGTGAAACTAAAAATAATAGGAGAGAGAGGAGTGCGAAATGAAACGCTTGAAGTGCTGTCAAAGACTGATCTATTTGCGGAGCTTGTCCGTGTATATATATACAATAGGTCAGCTGTTCTCGATCAGCTGATATGGACCTGTCAGCTGACAGTCCGTAACTTATATACACAAACACATATATATTTATATATTTAAGTATAGGTATGTAAGTTAATTCTCACACTGTAATTCAGATATAAGCCAGTCACTATTTTTCATTGTTTGTCATGTTGTTCAATTTGTAGATTCAATTTATTTATTTATTTTTTCAGTTTTTTAGACATTCCTTGCATATCATATATTATACATATATTCTTACCTACATGATATTATATTTCATCTTTCACTGTTTTTCAATCTACTACTATCTAATTCCACGATTATCAATCAATTATTTTTTTTTACTATTCGATTATCAGTTATTATATTATCAATTATCATTTATCATTTATGATTCAATTCAATATTTTGTATAATTCCAAATTTGTTTGTATACTATTCCTTATCAATTTTATGTTTCTCTAAATGTTGTTGTTATCTATTTTGCTATAGCCCTGATGAAGACCTGAAACTCAGGTCGAAACGTCGGCATAAAATAAATAAATATGGTTTTGTTTATTTATGTTGTTCTTTGCTTATTAATAGAGCTATAGGTTTAAAAAAGCTCGAGAAATCGTCATTTTGTGATTTTATTTTTACATTACAATCCTCCGAGGCGTCTGAAAAGAAGATGGCCACGAGACCAGTTAATGTAAAATGTCATTAGAGTGCTACCAATGAGTAGTTTCTCTACACGCCTGTAACACTCCAATTTAACTTAGATCAGATTTACTAAATGTATTATAATGTACAGTTGTAAATAGCAATAAATAAATAATAATAAAAAAAAAAATGTTTACATTATTACGGCTTTAGAGCACTTCTTCAGCCTCCAATGGCTCAGTATCATTGACACTGTGAGGAAGATGTGCTGGGATCTTGATGAGCTGCTTTACCTCTCACGCATGGAAGATATTCCGGGTTCGGGCATTCCTAGACCTTATTATATTTACAATATATGAATGATAAGTATTTACGTTGTTAGTGTTAATTTCTTTTTACCATCTAATCTGCGCTGTTTAACATTATTTCTATTCATGTATCCCCTTTCAGTTCAAAAATTAAAACACAATAGTGCTTAATTAATTTATTTTATGTTGGACGATTCGCGGGCCCTGCGTCCCTCTGTTCAGCATCTATAATTTAATATATTTTTAATTATGTTTTTCTAGAACTGTTTATAATTAATTTATAGCAAAAACTTCAACAGGAATTTCCTATTTTCCGGGTAGGATCGGATCATAGTCTGTATGGACATTTTTGTTGTAATGTTGTAAATGAGATGTATAGCGAGCTCGTGGCCTATCCTATAGCCTGGTACCCATCCTGATACATGGATTAATAATATAATCTCAAACAATCATGGGCAGTAAGCAATAGTGATATAAAGTTTAAAATTCATACCTGTCAGAGGGAATGTTATTTAAATCATAATATTAATAAAAAAATATTGAAGAAAGAGTGAACCGCTTTAATTCCTCATACTTTTTATATACTAATAAAAAAACTTTTTTTTCAAAAAAGTTGTTATAACATGGAACATTTTTGTTACCTTTCGGTTCTATGGCGGCAATTTTTAAACATATTTGCCTTCTCTGTAATCACAATTTAAATTATTCTTATAAATAAACCCCTGGAAGTACTCGTCAATATTTTTTTCCTAAAATCTCAATTTCCCTATTTTTATTATATTGACTTTAGCAGGTCTAAAATATATATAAAATTATTATAAAATAAACTGGCTTAAACTTTGATTTTATTAAAATTATAATTTATTTGTTTATAAATCTATTTCTTTAACTTAATTAAAATCACTTTTTTATTACCTTACTGTTTGAGTAAACAGTACACAAAACAACACTTCAAACACTTTGAGGGGGTCTTCCTCGAGGTACTGCCATCTAGTGGCTAACAAAGGAAGCAGTAGGCTCACTGGACCCAATTAGTCGGAACAGGTAGGTTCATGAGTAAAAACAGGCTATACAAGGCAAGATCATTTTGCTCAAATTCAACTGTATGAGTTAGAAGTTTCTTCACCATACCCAGGCAGATGGACGAATGCAAGATAAGAGAACAAGGACATGCACCATCAAAATCTCAAGTAAACTAGAATATCTTCATTATTTTATGTAACCCAATAATCAAAATTAATTTAACTAACAACTAGCCCCTATTGCACAATCCTTTGGCTTCATCGCAAAGACCATTATGTTAAAATTAATTATAAGTATAGAGGATTTTCTCCCTATTATAATAAATATAAAATATAAAATCCGAGAACCAGTCATATAAATATCAATTATTGGATATTTTGGTTTTCCCCAGGCTGCGCTGATAAAAAATTGATTCTTAAATATCCTCCAATTTTTAACATGAAAACAATATTTTTTAAATATGATCAATCTTGAAACGTACACCATCACATCTCGTAAATTTTTTGAAAATGAGACAGAATAAATTTTTAAGTACACTTAATGGAATATGTTTTAAAACTAATTTTATTTGAAAAATGAAGAAATAATGTATTATTTACAATCACAATTTTGCTTAAGTTCATTTTGCAAAAAATAACGTAAAAATTTCTGAATTATTGACGCTGTTTGGGTTTTAATTGGGATTCAAGATCCTAATTTCCCACAATAGGTACGACTCATTTTTTCTTAGAAAATATCTATAATGTTCGTTAATTTTTCACTTTAAATTCAATTTTAGTGGTCAATATAATGTATAAATCACCTACCACATAAAAAATTGTGCACATATTTTTTTAACTATAGAAAATTGGTTTAAATTTCAGTTCTTATAAAAATCTTTGCCTTTCATAGTTTCCGTTTTTTCAAAAGAACTAGAAATCATTATTTTGTGACTACATTCTGACCGCTGCTATTTCTGTGTAGCTGATTATTATAAACCACTTTAAATTGAGTTTCACTAAATTTATTTTGAGTGGTAATAGACTTCTGTCTGTTTTAAGGACATTTAAGAGTTTGTTTTTTTCTCATAAGATATGGCTTGTTTCCATCGAGTCGTACATAATGCAAAAATCGTAAACAAAATTTTACACTCTATTTATCGTACACTCTATCAGCTGCTTAACTAAAGTTATGAATATACCTAGAACCTTAAATAAATTAATAATTCGTTAATAATCAACTAGTTAAAATTAAATCAAGAATGATCACTAATAAAGTAGTTGATTAATAAGAATATGTTAAAAGAACAGATGTGTTAAACCTTTAGATTATTAATGGGAAAAATAAATTAAATCATAGTGCGAATACTTTTTTAATAGTTGAGTAAATTTCGTGAACGAGGTTGGATCACTTGAGCATCCTTTTCATTCTCCATATCTTTAAGATATTATTTCGCTAGGAAGGCAATCCAGTTGTTCTACTACTTGTAAAACAGATGGGATATCTACCACCTGCAGCTTTGCACTCCAGGAGATATTCGGCATTTTCATAAAAGCAGTGTAAGTCCTGCCTGGTTTTCTACAGTTGCAAGAAGCTCTAAAACATTTCTCGCTGATCTCCTCACAGGATCAGAATCAACTCAGAGTAATTTATACTTTCGGAAAAAATTAAAGTTCACCACTAATTGCAAAGTTATAAATTATAATTATAATGATAAAAAATTAATTGTTATTGTACGTATTTAGATTTCATCAATCTCATTGCTATTAGAAATATATATTTCATCAATATTAGAAACTATAAAATGAGATATTGTTCATTAAAGAATATATCTCAATCTATCGATCCTAGATCGGTTCTTCTGGAAGCGTAGAGTTTAGTGTAATCTTAAAGTCCTCCAGATTCTATTTGTTATTAAGAAGCCAATATTGGTTTTTATAATTAATCTTTTTCATAGTCATAATTTCCGAAAATGTGACAACTTATAACTTTGCACCACAATTGGGGATACTGCTCCAATAAACCTGTCTTTATTTGCAGTGCTAAGCCGATTTTAGTTTATTGTCTGATTGTTTTTAATTTTCAATATTCTTTAATACAAGAGTAATTTAAAATCAATTAACCTTTAATTGTTTTAGAGAGAGGTGCAAGTTCTCCCAACGCACTCATACGGCACCACATTTTGATAAAAAAAAAGATCAAACAGATAGCACAGTGTGGATTACATTAGTTTTTTCTTACATTTATACTCCTATTAATTCATTTTAGGACGTTGAGGTTTAGTTTTAGACTTTTCTGACTCCTGTATGGCAAAAATGCAGAATAGCAAAAAATGTCCAAAAGCGTTACAACAGTAACTCACATTAATGGTAAATAAACGGATTAAAAAAAAACACAATAAAAGCGCATTAAAGTAAACAGTACTATATTATAGTGACATCATTCATCAAAAGCTAAACCTTCATATAATTCGAAATACTAAATATGCATTTACGTTCGCTCTCTGAGTTTCAGCTGCCAGGCACTCCATAATCAGACTATTTCAGGGGCTTTCGAATTTAAGTGAGGTCCTAGTTCGAGCAGAATACTCGTTTGTTTACAATCGTGATCTAAAAAAAAACTTTTAAAAACCGGAAATGACACACAAAAGCCTTTTCCGCCAGCCCTGACCGAGGCATCGCTTCTGTCCTGTGACAGCGGCAACTTCCGGCCGGCGTGTACGCACTGAGCATAGAATTACCAAATAACAGGAAAGAAAACAATTATCTATTATAAGGCTAAGTGGAGTTACTTCAGGTTTTCAGAAATAAAGTGGAAACAGCCCGATTTAAAGTTCGGGCGCCCATAGGCCGAAACATTTTTTCCGTCCTGTTGTGTGGCAATTTCCCTGAAACATCTGTTTCAAAACATTTTCATTTTATCGCTAAGTAATAACATCACTTATAATAGTAACTTTAATTTTCAAATTTTGTATTTTGGGTGAATTAAGTAAATTAAACTGAATATTTTATAAAAACAGTAAAACAAAATATTGAAATTAATATATAATATAATAAATTTGAATAATGCCAAACCTCAATAAAATCTTAAGAGATAAAAGCAAAAAGGGTTATAAAAACAAAAAAATTGTTTATAGTTTGTCTCCTTGAGAATAGCCTGAGGGCCGAAACGTTGGAGAGTTAGTTAAGAATAAAAGTTAAAAGTTAAATGGATCAAAATTGTGTATATTAATAATAAAATAAACCACTCTTAAACAATCATATAATAAATAATTAATCTAATTAAGTGATAAATTTAATCTCCAAAAATGTCCTATCTTAAATGACCTACCACCATAAAATTTAAAGACAAAATCTCATACAAATTATTAATACATTCATATATTATTATTACCCACTGAATCTTTTGAACTAAATTAAATAAATAAGGACGACAAAAATGTATTTAATTTTTAGGTATAGAAAGAAAGTTGAGCATCATCAAAATGTATCTAACTTTAAATTTGCCAACAAAAATGTATCAAACTTTCAATGTCCATCAAAGTATATTAAATGTGTGTACTGTTGTAATGTTGTAAATCTGATAAGCATGGCTCCGTTGATCAGTTCACAGCTCTGACAAATTGTTCCACATGAACAACATGGTTCCACGACTAATTGTAGCTGATTGCGAAACTAAGTTCTTTAATAAGCAAAACGATATTTAAAAAGCTTAATTAAGTGTCTTCTTAACCCTTTAACACTTTTCTTGCTATTTAGATAAATATTTTTAATTAGCATGAGCCTCCTGTCGTCGTGCAACTGGGCCTAGTGGGCATGTAGACACATGTTCTTGTCAATACGTCATAGGAGCCGAAAATAAAATAATTTATATATTTTCCGAAATCGTTTATGTTATCGCATACACCTATGCTCGGTTATATTATACCGATCGATTTGTTTGTTTTTTTCTGTTATATTATAAGGAGAAAAGAGTATCTATCGTATTAAATGTGTAAAAAAGAACAAAAATCAAAAGTCGCGCAGAGTAAAATATACAAAACATTTTTGTTTAAAAAAAAAAGTCATGTTCAGTTTTAGCATATTTTGAAACTCTTAAATAAGAATTTTCATATGGATCAATAATTAGAAATTATTAGGCTTGTTTTTTTGGAGGATATATTGCTGTTTCATCCAACCTAACTACAAGAAGAACAGTTGGAAAGCTGAATTTCTACACTTTGGACACATATGGATATCTTTTACATTTTAGGCCTCGTTATGGGAGAAGAGGCAGTATAAAATTAAGAAAATTTTTTCAAACATTTTATTTTATATTTCCAGTTCTAAGTTGTCTACGCAGATCCAATTTGTACCATTTCGTGGAGTTTAGAGTGTTCCAAGTCCTTTCTAAGTGTCGTGTCCAAGCTATTGCTATTATTGTGATTTTTAAGAATAATTCGAAGGCCTCAGAGGCGAAAAGTGTGAGCACAAAATTCTTGACCTATAAGCCGAGAAAAAAAGGAATTTGTTATGTTCTCGTATACCACCTTTGCTCTGCGTGTATTTAATAGTTATTATATACCAACCGATTAGTTTTTGTTTTTTTTATTGTAAGAAAAAAAGATTATTTATCGTATTAAATGAGTTTAAGATTTAAAAAAATAAAAAAGTCAATTCCAGTAAAGTATACCAAAAATTTTAGTTTAGAAAAGAAATTCATATTCGATTTTAGCATATTTTGAAACTCTTAAATACGAATTTTCATATAAATCAATAATTAACAAGACTTAGTGGATATATTTTTCCGCCGATATTCCGCGTTCACGATATAAATTCCTAACTTCTCATAATGTTGGAAAGCTGAATTTCTACTCTTTCGACACACGTTTATATATATTACGTTTTATTTATATATTATACCTCTTTATGGGAGAAAAAAACAGTTTCTAATTAATAAAATTTTCTCAAACCATTTATGTCCCCAGTTCTAAATTGTTAACAATGGTTCAATTTTCATCATTTCGTGCAGTTTAGAGTGTTCTAAGCCCTTTTGAGTTTAGTGGAGATTAAATGTGTGCTATTATTTAATGTTAATAGATAAATTAGAACTGGGGATATTAAAAAAATGGCTTAAGAAAATTTCCTTAGTTAGAAACTGTTTTTTCCCCTATAAAGAGGCATAATATGTAAAAGATATACACGTGTGTCGAAAGAGTAGAAATTCAGCTTTCCAACAGTTGTAGTTAAGTTGAATTTTGATAACATTTTGAGGAGTTATGAATTTATTTCGGGAACGCGGAATATCGGCGGAAAAAAATATCCACTAAGTTTTGTTAATTTTTTATTTATATGAGTATTCGAATTTAAAAGTTTCTAAACCAAAATTTTTTGGCATACTCTACTGGAAGCGACTTTTCTATTTTTTTAAAATCTTAAACTCATTTATAAAGATAAATAATCTTTTTTTCTTATAATAAAAAATACAACTAATCGGTTGGTATATAATAACTATTAAATACACGCAGAGCAAAGGTGGTGTGCGAGAACATAAATTCCTAAAAATGTGCATATTTTTTTTCTCAGGGTCTAGGTCGCAGTGGCAAGAACCCTTAGACATATCTAATATTTTTCGATCTAGTACCACTAAAAAAGGTTTCATTGATTTTGGTGATCTCATGTGCGTAGCCTCCCCTTATTAGTCAGATCGTTGGTAAATAATAATTTCAGGTACATAATTAATATATATTATGATATAAATTAATATTTAGTAATATGTAATAATTAAATCTGTACCGGTACAAGCCATGAATGGTCAGGGGTGCAGTACTTTGAAGGAAGTACTCTTACTAGACCAACGGTTAAAATTATCAATCAATATAATTATAATTATATTATATAATAATATGTTAATATTTGTATAAACAATATATAATTAATTCAGGTAAATAATAATTTTGAACAATTGATTAAAAATACATCACCGAGACTTATGTTTACGGAACCAAGTGAAAGGGATGGAGGGTAATAAGGCATATAGCATGAGAAGCTTCATGAAGGTATCAGTGCCTTATCGCAAGGAGGGACAGGGCAAAGACTGTCATTATCTTATTTGCCCTGCGGGATCATCAGCCATCACTCATTTCTTATCACATCTATAGTCTATAGAATAATGGAAACTAATAGAAACTGGTTAATAATGAAGTATTTCGCATTCTTTGCTTTCATATAAATAACTACTCTTGTTAAAAATTGTTATAATATTGATGTAGTTGAAAATAAAAACTTATCTTTTTCATTACATCGGCCGTCTTTTTCCTAAAGTGGTTTTCTTCTATCAAACAATTAATAAGTAGCTTTTTAATGATATACGATGGGATATATATTTCTAAACGAATAAATATGATATAAAAAACAGTTTAATATTTGAAAAAAAAACTACTACAGAATAAAGCCCAGGCTTCTTTAATCGACGGATATAATTCCATATATATTTAAGCACATTACTGGGTTCTTTGTGATGTTCTATGAAAGAATAATGAAGCTAAGTTAATAAGTCGTTGCATGGCACTCCTCAACGAAACTCGATATCGATATCTAACATGTACTTTCTTAATGGTTACACGCAAGAAACGTAAATTAAATACTTTGTTAGTGGAACATTGTTGCGGCAGCTGCGAGTCAATGATTTTATACTTTTTTTTTCTTCTTCAGGTCTTCCTGCTTTATTGTTGGGTTTTAACTAATTAATGAGTAAATTAAACACTGAGGTCCCGTAAACGTTTTGATACAATAATTGATCAAAATTCTGAAACTCTATTGTATTAAATGTGTTTAGTCTGTCCGTTTGTAAACTTGTAATGGTTTTTTTGAGGAACGGCTCAAGCAACTTAAGTACAATGGCTCAAATCATTCTATATAATTGATACTATTTGAGCTCAAAATATTGAAAAATATTTGATTATATTTTAAGTATTCTCGATTTTGTTAGTTTCATCATATCACATATTATATGCGTAAGTTCGAAACATTATTACATAAATATAGTCAAAATGGAAAATTATTTAAAATGAATAAAATCATTGGCTGTCATTTACCCCTTCAGGGATCGGACGAAAAATGAGCACATTATGAATTCGTATTAAAATCGAATTTATTATAATAATGTGAAAAAAACAACATGTTATATATTTTTTTTTTCCTTTTTTTAAAAAAATTAACTCTGATATTAATATTTATTATAATTCGTAATAAATGTATTTGGAAATAAATGATAAAGTAGGTTCTCATTGATCCTACTGCGAGATTACAGCCCGTACAGTTTAAGCATGAGACATTGGCAGCACGTTGACTTCAGAAACTTGGCAAGACACCCATGGACCAAATGAATGTTTGTCCATTTATAATTAGAATGGCAATGCAAATATATTTTCTATACAAACAGTAAAACATAATCTCAAATGGATCGAAATTTACTCAAACTGCAGTAACATTAATATATTTTATGCTCCCTATGAATAGAGCATAGAGCAGAATAGAGTATTTCTAAGATATTAGACTCTATAAATATGGAGTTCCTGCAAGTTACAATTGAGTAGGTATGAACCTATTTGTTTTTATTACTAAAACAAAATAAAATAAACTGGATGTAAAAAAAAGATAGTTTTTAGGACAAAAAAAAACAACGTTTTCCGATGCATTTTGGTACTAGAACAAATATAAAATATTCCGTAAGCTGCTGGAGTTGAAATGACTTTGAAATTAACTGCCAGATGTATTCCAAACCAACTGGTTATTTTTAGAAAAATTGATTTTCGATTGTTTGACGTAAAAAAAAAAATATTCTAAAAACTGACACGAACCGAATTGGAACAGATTACCTTTTGTAATTCTTAAGTAAGATGCGAGAGGAAATTTTAATTTTGGAGAGCTCACAAATGTAGTTACTATGACTTGCAATATCTTCGATAGCATAGAAGCAACAAAAGGTAGTAAATTAAAAAAAAATAATAATTTATTGGTATTTTTTTTTTTGACTTTGTATATCTTTTACTCTAATTGTATAAGATTTCTATTTCTCCAGAAAATGAAAAAAAAAATTACTTAACAATATTTTATGTGATTTATGTATCGGAGGGACACCCTATAAATTAAAAAATCTACCATTTTTCAACCAGGTGATATGTATATTTCGCGAAATTCCGTTTCATAAAAAATGTTTCTTAATTAATATCAGAATAATCTTTGGCATTCATATAGAATATGGAAGCTCTTTCAGGATGAGTTATTTTTCCAACAAATTAAACTGTGCAAAACGACTGACTGGTGTCATATTGTTGACGAGTTCCTGCTAATTACTGAGCTACATCTTTCAGCTTCCTATTTTGTAGAACCTGTTATTATGAAATTCTCAATAATGTTTCAGTTCAAAATTAAGTTGATATTTTAACACTGCAAATAAATAATTATTCAATTCCTTAGAAAGTAATAATAAACTTTACTATTAATAAACTAAATAGTTATACCTACAAATTTAAAAGTTTAAAAAAAATAATGTTTTGTTTCTAATTCTTGCAAGTTTAGTGGATGATATATAAAAACAAATCCGTACTGCTACAACTCATGTTTAATGTGCAGTTACTTTGTAACTTTGGTTATTTGGTCAGAATCACGCTCGACCCTGAGATATTTCCCCAATTACGGGTACCCACTTTATGAGGCTGGGTGGCCCGGTTCCCGGACTCTCACAGCTATAGTATAGAAACAGAATAAATAATTGTCTTTCACAGCCGGATTCAAACCTGGGAACTCGGAGTTAGTAGCGCAGTCCCTTACCACTGAGCCACGCCATTCCCCCGTGTATGGTATACAAGTGAGAAATTGTTGGACAAATATAAAATTCTAATTTTATTTTAATGGCAGCAGTATTAACAAATTTGACCTGCATTGAAGAACATCTGGAACAATCAGAATTTAAAAAAATAATAAGCTATTCATTGAGGTGTGCGTTAAGAATAATTTATATTATGAATAAGGTTACAACGAATTTCTTTCAAAACGGCCAACATCCAATTAAAAAATTAGGACTGAAACGTAACAAACATTTATAATCTATTAAAATAAAAATTTTGGAGATAAATGTTTATTAATATATATGAAAAGCTGGTGAACTATATTCATGAGTATACGACTCATGCTTGGTATTTTGAATTTGGAATACATACTCAATGATGTGGGATCGCTATACTTTATCTTTCATACATAGCTAAGTAAATATACACAAAATGTGGTTAAAACTATTTCATTTTTACTTTTACATTATTTTATTTGATTAATATTAGAAAATAAAAAAAAACATTATTTACACTTGTTGATTCCAGTGGATTTGTTTTAACAGGGTATATTGCTGTAACTGAAATGAACAACTCTCTGCTTGGATGTGGCCTGAAGACAGAGATGTTCGTAATAAAGGAAGCCATTCATAAGGAATCTAGGGCGATCTTAATGTGTCTTTAAGAGAAAACAGATGCCTGAAATTTCACGGACACCCGAAAAGATGAATTTTCAATTTAAAAAAATAAAGGTTTGTTAATATAAATATGACGACAAAGAAAAATCTTTTCCAGTTTATCAAACTTTTGTTTTATTTGTATGGTTGGTGAAAGTAAAATCAAAATTAAATCATAAGTGAGAATCTGTATGAACGATTTGGTGCTTTCAGTGGGCTGGTTTCTTGCTATTGGGCGTAGGCAGGGTTTCGCCAAGGGGGGAGCAGACCTTTGCCCTTTAAACATACATGCATGTGTGTATATATATATAGTCCATTCTGAAACTTTCAGTAAATGGAAGATAAGTAATTCCGCATCATTCCAAGAAATACCCCCAACCGTTTTACTTCTACTTCATAAAATTCAATCATTACTTTCAAAAATGTAATTACTTATAATCACAATATGTTATTGTAAATGAATCTTAAAAATCGAGCATAAACTTGATTATTGTAAATAAATACATACAATAAATATAAAAGTGGAAGAGGTGATGAAGAGGTTTGCTATGAGAACATCAGCCTTCAGGGATTGCTGGCAAAAATATTATCCATCTCTCCTACGATGGTTCCATTCTTTGATTTATTTTCGACAAACATTCTGGGATTATTAAAGTGGCAAACTGTAAGTTATAGTAGGATGAATGGAACTTAAAAAAGGTTCTTTTTTATTAGTTCCCCCATTATTTTACAGTTAAGTATATGACGAATAATTGTGCTCGTCGAATCTTACCTTTTTAACCGAAGAATCGACGTCCATCTTGTCCCTTTAAAGGTGTAGTTGGATCTAGTGAGCCGTGAAGATGTGAAAACAGCAATGTTACCTTCCTAATTATAGTATGTTTCCAGAAAGAAATCGTCTACCAAATAAGTTCAATTTTTTCTTGGGCCTCAAAAATCTAGGGGGGAGCCGTGGGTGCCCTCTGTTTACGCCCATGGCTATTGGCGACTCATCAAAAAAATAATAATCTCATACTATCACAATTTCAATAATATCACAATCTAAGAGCACATTGGAACTTTGAAAGCCATGCATTATTTGCAACAGCGCAGAGGATGTCATCTGATTGCATACCATGAAAGCAGATAACCTAAACATCGTCTCTACTTCATGCTTACGCACAACACACCGCGCCATTCCAATGGAGATGACTACTCTCTTGTCTACGATCTAATTGGGTTCATTTCAGGAAATTTTATTTAAACCAAAACTAAACATTTTTTATATATGTTTTTTATATCAACATTAATAAGTTTTTACTGTATTTAGATGCATTTACGTTCTAACTTAGTATATTATGTAAGTATTAAGTAATATAATACTGATATACTATATATAATACTAATAGTAGTAATATATAATAATAG
>NW_027107138.1:465564-466017 GCF_000696795.3 Halyomorpha halys | reverse complement strand
ATTTTCATGTCTACATTATTTTATTCTTAATTCTAATATTATTATATTCCCAAACAGTTTTAATATTCTTATAATATTACACTATGCATTTTGTTCAATACAATTTATGTAGCGATAATATCTGTTAAGTTCTTATTGCTGTAGTTTCATTTCATCATTATTGTTGTTACGTTGTTTTTCTTTTTAGTCCTGATGAAGGCCTGGAATTCTGGCCGAAACCTTGGCACTAATAAATAAGTTTTTACTTATTTTGTGTTCTTCACTGACCGCACCCCCACCACCTTCTCCTCATATTTAATCCAGTGTCAACTCATTATAAAATTAACTTTTAGTTTATAATTGTTGTCGTAAAGTCAATTTTTTTTCTTGTATTTAACTTAATGATTTCTCAGCACTATATTTATTTATTATTTTATGTTTAATCTCGGTTAATCTGGGTTCTATTATAATTAA
>NW_027107138.1:454827-465514 GCF_000696795.3 Halyomorpha halys | reverse complement strand
TTTTGTTTATTTGACTTGTTCAGTGAGGCGGTCCCCGAACGGAAAAAAATCGTCGGTGCTTTTCTTAATAATTCCACGTAAAATCACCCTTCTGCGTCAAATACAACTCCCTTAATATTGCCGGAGGAATAGATTTAACTTGTATTTCTAATGCATTTATTTTAACATTTACGATTACTACCTCTTTTAAAAATGAATCATTTTATTACCTGTACTACATCTTGAAGAAATGTCTATTAAAATAAATAGATGGATGAAAATATTGCTCATTGGTCTACTTTCACCTTTCCTAGATTTATTTTATCACCCTCTTCTTACGGTGGAGACCCCTCCACAATATGGTACGTGTAATAAGTAATTAGTGTCTGTGTACATACTTACAAATCGGATTTAGTTGCATTTCGAACAAGAGTAATAGAATAACAATTTTAATATCAATAAGAATAAAGGACTTGCAGTATTGTTGAGCTGCAATTAGAACCATGAAGACAAGCAAGATACTGATATGAAACATTTATCACCCCATGTCTAGTTCAAACATGAGTAATATCTAATTTGAGTAAAGTTGTGCAACCAAGTATTCGTAATAGTTAACGATAGTCAAAAGCATTTGATGAATATATCGATATATCTTGGATTTGAAAAAAAGTTCTTCAATTATATTGAAAGCATATTTTAAATCAATATTTAAAAATCGATGGTACTAAGACCTTCTCTTTAATAATATATTTTTCAAAAGACAACATCTGTTATTTCATTTATCGATTCAAAGATTGATCCATATCTTTAGATCTAAAATCAAAGGTTTCAAACATAACAGATCATAATAAAAACACAAATTCTTTTGATTCTATACTCTCAATAAATTTGATTCTATACCCTAAATACCTCCGATCACCATTATTCTGAGATTTTGAGTAAGGTTAATATGTAGTTAATTGGTAATTGTCAATAAGCAAGTATTTAGATAAATTATTAATATGATTGAAAAAGATGAAAGAATTAAAAATGTTACATATGAGATGAATTGTTCTTGATGTTAATGTAGCAGTAAAAAATAAATTAATGTTTATTTAGTAGTAAACAATAAATTAACGTTAATTTAGAAGGAAAAAATTACTTAATGTTAATTTAGAAGTCGAAAAAAATGATGTTAATTTTCCCGAACCATATTTCAATCCTTTCATTATAAACTCCCTAACCACTCAAACCCACTAGTCTCTAACCTTACTTCCTCTGACAATCCTTCTTCAATGGGCCTGAAACGAAGATGGCCTCGAGACCTTCTAATATGAAAATGGTTTTAGAGTACTACCAATCAATGGATAGATTATCTACATGTTTGAATCATACTGTTATGACCTTACTTCAAATTCACTAGATGTATTATTATGGACAGTTGTAAATGTCAATAATTTTTTTTTTTTAAATGTTAATTTAGAGGAAAAAAATTAATGTTCTTGTAGAAGAAAAATGAGGTATTAATTAAAAATAAATTAAGCACTATAAAAATGTGGTAGCGTAGTCCTAACCTATTGAAGACAGTTTTTGTTCATAAACAGTGATATTCAGTTTCATTGTGTTAAGACGAAAAATGTTATAATATTAATATAAAGAAATTCAAAGTTCATATTTTTGTAATTAGATTGCTATTTTGTTGAAATAAATTTTAAAGGAAACTTATATGACATAATATTGATAAATATTTGTGTTTTAAAAATTGTTGACTTGGTCAATTAATTAGCCTCCTGCATTGAAATCAACTATTTTAGTGAATGGACAAATCAATTATAAGCCATGTTAAAAGAATTATTAGTGTTTAGGTGTGAGTTGAATTACATGTTAATAATATAAAAATTTTAGGTTGTCTTCTTGTTAATGGCCTAAGGGCCGATACGTCGGAAAATTTGTTGAGAGTACAGAATCAAAAGTTTTTTTTTTTTAAATAGTTAACCACTCTCAAAAACTTAGTAAAAATATATAAAAAGAAAATATATAAATAAGTAAAAATATATTAAAAGAGAAACCAATAACAAATGATATAGTAATCACATATTAACATTATTTTTTTAAATAAAAGTGTGAGTTTAAAATATCTTGTTTCTGTATATAGAAGGTTTACATTCACACAGACCATATTTCATGTTTAAACCTTATATAATAAGAAGGTAATTTAAACTTATTAATTTATGTAATTGATCAAAGCATCTATTCCAGGAAAATATACACTTCCTGCTTCCATGAAACCATATCCTATGATTGTTTTCGACAAAAATAATAAAATTCTTTCAACAACAAAATACTAATAATTTAAAAATACTTAAAAAGTGTGAATCGCAAAAACAGCGTTATTTATGTCTAAATGAAACCGTGATGGCTCCTAGATAACCTTTTTCTTCAGTTGGTACACAGATTAAAAATTTAAGTTAAATTTAAAACCAAAATTAAAAATTAATCCTGTATCTGAATTAATTAAAACATATGATTGAGTTTCTGAATTGACAGACAATAATATTAACATTATTTCAATTTTTTTTTTCTATGTGTTCAAATACCCGGCGGTACTTCGAATGAAAAGTGCTTTTTGGGTACCCGCAAACATATCAAAACCATCATATTGGCACAGGGTTTGTAACTAGGTCTATAACACCCAAAATTAACCTCTAAAAAAAACAAGTATTTTTTTTTTTTTAACATATTTATAGGTTATAAAAAAAGTTATTCTGTTAGATTCTGAAGTAAAGAATAAAAAAACATGATGTCAAAGATAAAAAATACAAAAGAATTATATCGGAGAAAGGGCATCAATGTCAGGAGTAATTTTAACTGTGAATGAGATAGAATGATATTACCAAGCTGATTCACTTCAGAGGACAACATTTATGACCTTGTTAACCTTGGTCTTCACAGCCATATAGTCACAATAGAGGAGATTAACCTCACCTTTTCCCACTATAAACTGTTTTATAAGGGTACAAAATAATAACATTCACTGCAAACCAACTAATTAATCATATAGATTTTTTTTTTACTATTTTGTACCTCACTAAAAACAACCTTGGGGTTTTTGGTTTTCTTAGTGGAATTCATTTTTTATTATTAAATATGGATTAAAAAGATTAATAGAAAAACCTTTTGAGCTACTTTTTTGTAAAAAAATATATTATAATAAGAATACATCACGTTTTTATTCTATGCATATGCAATTTAATATTCTGCAAAGTTTCGGCCTTTTTTCACTCCAATTACAATATTAAAAATCATTTTCAGATATACAACCCTTGGAAGAATAGTTAAATAATTTATTTTTTCTTTTTTTTTTTTTCACAGAGGTAGTTTTCTTTCATTGAGGCTTTTACATATACTAAATATAATTTAATATTTTACAAAAGATTTATTTTTAGAAACTTGTATCACTTACTTCTAAAAATATATACAGTAAGAAGTTTTTTAAGAAGTAGGCTACACACGTGGGATCATCGATTTCAATGAAACATTTTTGTGTGATAATAGGTCCACAAAATATTAGAAAAATGCCCAAGGGTTCTTGGCAATGCGCCCCAGAATAAAATATTTTACATATTTTTAGAAATTTCTTTATGTTATCGCATACCGCCTTTGCTCTGCACGTATTTAATGCTTATTATATACCAATCTATTTTTTTTGTGTGTAAAATAAGAACAGAAGATTATTACTACATTAAATGAGTTTAAGAGTATAAACAATGACGATAACGAAAAGTCTCTTACAGTAAAGTAGACCAAAAACTCTTTGTTTACGAAAAATCAAGTTAAGAGTCAGTTTAAGTGTCATTTGAAACCCTTAAATACGAATTTTCATACAAAAAAAAATTTAGACACTTTCTAGCTTGATTTTAGGTGGATATTTCTTTTTTCTGCCGATCACAAAATGATTCATAACTCGTTAAGATGTTATAGTACCTATAGTACAAGATCCCCAGAGGAGAAAAAGTCGGTTATAGCACCCAACTTTTTTATTATATTGATGAATACTATTTATAGAACTAGTTGAAATTGATGAGCCTTCCAAGTTTAGTTGGGGAAATAAAAAAAATACGGCTGTTTCAAAACGTTAAAAAAGTTTAGTTTTTCATGTGGAGGTCCATATCCAGTGGTTTTGCATCAATTCAAATTAGTGTAAATATTTAATTAATTTCCTTTTACATATTTAATTTGAATATAAAAAGTTTTTTTTGTTAATTGTTCTTAATAATTTTTTGATATTAAACTCCATTGAATCAAATTCAAAAAGTGTTAAAATTGTGTTACTGAAATGGATGTTCGAAAACATCAATGAATTTTAGGCGATGTTTCGTAAGCATCGATACTTTAAAATTGAATATCGATATTTTAAAAAATCGATGTTTTGTTGTCGATCTGGCATCCCTAGAGTGAATGCACGCCCATAATACTTCATTAGACAGCAAGGAAAAGGATTTTCTCACACGTCAAACGCTTAGCAGGGAGAGCCTATCTAATCTCTTCCCGAAAATAATTTTAAAACAAAGATATACTTTAGATGTCCTCACTATCAAATTAGCTATAGGCTAACTGAAACTGGGAAATTTCACATTATGGAAACATAATAGTTGTGTGCTAAACAGCATAACAATGTTTACTTTTCCTGTCCTTTATTCGTGTAATCTTTCCTTTGTTCTTGAGGTGAGTCGGTTGCACTATATCGCCATTTATTACTGTTTGTCAAACTTATCTCAAGTAGGTTTATTTATAAGGGTCCGTCATTTTTTCTTACATGGTTAATATGTGATGAAAGAATTTTCAAGAATAGACTCCAGCTTCTTACGTCAATTCGTCTTGTATAAAGAATAAATGCACGAACTTATCGAAAAATGAAAGCAATTTAAAAATAACTCAGTCGATCATTTTATAAAAAAGCTCTGTGGGTCGTACGTGGGCTACAACGCCTGCCAACTGAGAACAATGTTTAAATATAAGTGGTTCGCAAAAAGGTTAATAAATGTTTTAAAGTATTTAATAATTTATTTGAATATAATAATAAAAAAAAAAAATGAACGAATAGATAAATAAAAATATTCAGAAATGAGATAAAAGTTGTTAGTTCAATTTATTAGAGTATATTATCGTTTACTAAACAAAACAAAATAATCAGGGGTTCAGTATTTTGAAAGAAAGTGCTGTTGTTACTAGGCTAACGGTTGAGCAAGGAGGTTCTTTTTGTCAGAATCATGTTCGACCGACGCATTTTCTCCCAATTAAAGTTAACACACTTTATGTGGCGGGTGGACCCCGAAGGGTTCTCGGACCCACAGGTTTGACTCATGGCTCTGGTTTGACTGGTTTTACTCATACAGTAAAAGAATAAATAATTATCCTCCACAGCCGAATTTCAACCCGGGTCGTTGTAGTTAGTAGCACAATGTTTCACCACTGAGCGATCTCGCTCCCCTTTGTATATTTGTATATGCCAATATTTATTTAAAAAATATTAATTAGAAATAAAAAATGAAAAAGGTAATTCATATAAAAGTAATTGTTTAGTAAGTAGATTAACATTATTTTGGAAATTTATCATAATACAAATAAAACTACAATATGAAATTTTGTAATGTTAATTGATAGGTATATTTGCTTTAAACATGAATAAATTAAGTAGAACATAATAACCAGTAATTAAAAATTTTAAACGTAAATCCATCAAATAAAGTAACATAGTATTATTGTTTGGAATAATAGTTTGAGATCTCCTTGATAATGATCCAAACATTAGAGGAAAATGAAGATTGTCGAGAAATTGGATGGAAACAAGTGTTTGTGTTAAAATAAATATCTTATTCTCAAACAAGAAATTAATATATAATGTATATTTCATTTCTACTTGATTATAGTGTCGCCACTTCTTATATATTAAATTATTTAAAATAAAATAATAAAAACACACGTGTCTTTGTAAACAAAATTAATTTTTATTTATTTCAAACCATAGATCTTTTAAATCTACTATTATTTGAGGAACCTTGTAGTTCGCCATAAAGTGCGCCACATTTAAGTATCCCTTAAGTAAGATGCTAGGAAATTCCGATTTGATTTATTTTATTCCCCCATTTAGCTGATCCCTATAATCTTTCCATTTTTTGCTTATTAGCTAATGCTTTGGATCAACAAGGTGATATTTATGCTTTACAGTCTCATGTTTGTAGCCCATTCTGTATAAATTCATGAATCCTTTTCATAATTCTGAAAGACTGCACTAATCGGATGTATTCTTCTTTCAGTTACTTTTGACAATTTGGATTCTGTCCTGTCCTTAACTAATTCCAGAAAACAGTGATTGATTTGGCTGAAATTCCTTCCAAAAACTCATTATTGAGACAGGACCCATACTACATTATAATTTTCGTAAATAACCATTCGGCCATTTCCACACATTTACCGTCTTCCCCATATAAGTTTAACTTTTTTCAATTTTCCATACACACACTTCACGAAAGTAACTATTCCGATCAACCAATATGGGTTGAGAAATTTATAAATATTTTAAACAATAATTTATACCAGTAAATTGCTCACAGTGCACTGCTGTTTCTAAACTTACTTTGGAGTCCTTATTCCTACAACTTTGTAGCATCTCCAATATATCTTTTTTCCAAATAAAGATCCATTTTATGGTCGTTTAAATATACATTGATTCTTGGTTAAAGATCTTCATCTTGAAGGAACGCAACTGCCGTTTTCTCATCATTAACCATGCGAAAAATGCTTTTTATTGGTTACATTATGATGTTAATTTTTTTAATTAACTAATAATTAAATAACGATAGTTCTTCATAACAACACAATAAGCATATGGTTTAATAGTAAATCAATTATTATTATATAGTGGTGAAACTATAGTTAACAAGTACCAGTTCTAGCAGAGTTAGCAACAAGGTCAGGCACACTTTTACTATAGTAAAAAAGCTTTAACGTTGCTATTTTTGTTATTAGGTACCAATTTACCTGGTCTCATATTGAACAGATATCATTTCGGGCACAACGTAATTTTAAATACAATTACAATTAATCACCATTTACTGTAATATAAAATTGAAGAAATAAAATTACAATTACAAATCATTTCAATTATCAATTAAAGTCTTATCTAATTGTAATTTTATTTCTAAAATCTAAAAAATTTCTCTGAAAAAGTAATTAGATAACTGCCCAATGAAAATGCCTAAAAAAATAAAAATATAAGCTAAAAAAAGGTTCATTACTTAAGCTCAATTCATATTATACTTAAATTAAAGGTAATAGTAATTGTAATTGCAATTATTTATGGTCAATAAGTAATTGAAATGTGATTGCAATTACAAAGCGTCAAGAAGAAATTGTAATTGAAGGCAAGTTCAATTACCGCAATTATAAGGGATAATTGCAATTACTTTACACGATTACAGTCATTGTAGCTGAGTGCTGCAATTGATTCAGTGCAATATTTCTTGAAATTCACTAATTATATGTTTTGTGTCAATATATTCTCTTCGCTATTATACTTTACTTTTGCTCATGCAATTGATGATGAAATTAAATACTTATTTTATTATTAACTGCCCAATTTCTGAATGATATATTAGGTTAAAACTAAAAAGTTTATGAGTAACTCCCTACCTCCTCTGATCTATAAATTAAAACGAATCAGGAATGAACTGAGAAGATGAAGAACGATCTTTTCAAGAAAAATATTGAGCAGTTTATCACATATAAATAAACTTTCACGGAATAAGTTATGATTTTTCAAACAAAATCAAGAAAGGTACCTGTAAGTGTTTATATTTAAAGAAATATATATAATTATTTATTTTTCATAAGAGGGTTGCGCTGGGATCACGAAAAGCTCTGCTTTACCCCACTTATGAAGGGGATAGAGTAGACTTGGAGATACTCAGGTCAAAAGTGTAAATATTGTACATAATAATGTAAATGTAATTAGTGCTTTAAATTTATTGTTATATTAGTTGAATTTTATTTATATATATTAAATCTAGTATAAATGTGATCATTTATTGCCAAAGGTTGTGGCAGATTTTAATAACAATCAATAAATATAAAAGAAAAATTAGTTTTCAAATATTAAATAAGCTAATGATTTCAGAACCTTAAGTTGTTCAGAAAATCATTTGATCTCTTGATTAAAGACGGCTCTGATGTGTGACAAAAGCTATCAAAGTGATTCCTTCACCGTGTTTTTAAAAAGATAATACAATTAATGAAAAACTTTCTGCATTACATTTTTTTTTTTTTACTCTTCTATAGAAATATTTGTATATTTCAATAGAAAATTGAAAATTTTGAGAACTGTAACTTGATTGTTGCTTCAACGCCACATAGATCCACATCTTCCTTTTGTTTGCAACTTTAAACGTTGTCAAGTGATATCCTTTTACTGAATAACATAAATGACCATTGAATTGTCTTACAGCAACAATTGAGTAATTTAATCTTTAATTAAACCCAAATACACCGGGAAAATTATTAAGTTTCCTTCAACTGCCTGAAGGTGTGTCCTCAGACAAAAGCTATTGACAATGCATTCTTTAATTAGTACTGATTCGAGACAGGAGCAAACAATGACAACACTTGTGTTTTTAATATTTATAACAGCCAATCAACCTTCACATTTCATCTTAAACAACTTTAAGGTTAAAGAGCATTAAAATTTACGTAAAATTTATTTTTATCTTCAAATGAGTTTGCTAATAAAAGATTTCAAATGCACAGAGGACTAGAAAATACTTGCTAGGTTAGGGAATTGGTCATGTTGCCGTACCTTAACGGTGAACTATTGGGATTTTGTAGTGGAGTCAAACATCTTGGCGTTACTCTCGATAGTAAACTGAAGTGGCAACTCCATGTTGAAAGGACCAGTATGAAGGCACTGAGGTGTCTCTGGGCATATAAATGAGCCGTAGGCAAATCCTGGGACCTTATATAAACCAAAAGTTATATATTGGTTGTACATGGCAGTGATAAGACCCATTGTTCTATATGCTGCCATTGTATGGTGGCACAGGGCTACCACCAGGAAATCCCAAGCTTGGCTCGGGAAACTTCAATACAAGAACACTTACTATAGTGTAAGAGTTGAAGGGTCAAGTCAACCCCACACAAACCGTGCAATGTGATAAACTGCTACATAGACGGATCCTTAATGGAACAAGGATCTGGAGGATGGATATGCCTAATCAAGGCACATCCATCTCGTTAGGAAAACACACCACAGGATTCCAGGCTGAGGTGTTTGCAATAATTATCTGTTCCCAGAATTTAATAAAAGAGAGCATGAGGGAAAGGCTAATTACGATTTACACGGACAGTCAGGCAGGCATTTATGCGCTGGATAACTATGTAACCCACTACAAATTGGCGGAGGAGTATAAGGCTAACCTGAACTCTCTCTCCTTGGCCAACAAGGTGCGGGTGGAATGGGTGCCTGGACATAAAGGCATTAAAGGAAATAGGCGAGCGGACTATCGAGCAAGGAAAGGATCTGAGTCCGCTTTTCTTACACCTAACCCCATATGTGGGATTAGTCTTAGCCATGCGAAGAGGCACATCAAAAAGATTGCTGAGAGCAAGGCTGGGTTACTCTGTAGAAATACCTGAGGAATGGAACAATTAAAAATGTTCCTCAAGGGATGCTGGCCGAAAAGAAGTAACTGTCTTCTTAATATGGATAGGAGTATCTTAAGATGGGTGATAGGTCAATACACAGGACACTGTCCGCTAAATGAACATCTCTATAAAATGAGACTGATAGAGTCCCCTATCTGCAGGTTCTGCAGGAAGGATGAAGAGACTGCTAACCATCATTTGCAGATGTGATGCAGTGGCAAGAACACGATTCCTCATCTTCGGTAAGGATCGTATCTTGGACCCCAAACTTTGCGAGAGAGTGGATCCTAATACAGTGTCCAGATTTGCAAAGGCAATTGGCCAGTTTTGAGCAGAGGAGGGACGGCGTACAATAGGCCCTCGGTGGCCGGAAAAAAAACAAACAAAAAAAAACTATGAAATGATTTTAATTTATTAAAAAAAAAATACATAGTCGAGATTTCCTAGCAAGGTATCAATAACCAAGTGTACCAAAAATACAACAAAGCAAACCAAAATAATCCCAACGTTCTCAAAATAATTCATCCGTTATTTTTACACATAAATAAAACCTCTCAAATTCAAAAGCCAACAAAAATTCATAAAACCACAATTTGATAATTATTACAATATAAATATAAAAAAAACAATGGATAGCAACTCATAGCCATGAACAGTTTATGTGACTCGTGCCTATTGAATCTAGTAATAGAAATCTATTAAATGTTTAAAAAGTTCAGTTAAAGTTTTTTTATTTTGTTATTTTACGCTCTTTTTGTATCTCCCTCCTTCAATACTTGAGAATCGGTATGAATCTTTGTTATGATAGTGCAGTGGCAGTGGAATGGATACAATGGCTGGTGGGATTTCCTAACAATGACTTAGTTATGAAGAAACTAGCACAAGTTTGCTTTAATTTCTACTCTAAATTCTATACTTTTAAAACTAATTTTAATATTTGTAATTTTGACATCGACCCGTCGTTGAACTTTACTAATATATTATAGTATCAGTTGTTATTGTTGCTGTTTTTATTTATTAATGATAATAATAA
>NW_027107138.1:450314-454777 GCF_000696795.3 Halyomorpha halys | reverse complement strand
TATATATATATTCTTTTTTTTTTTTAAATTTTGTTTTTTGTTGCACTATATAAAATAAATTGTTGTTTTGTTCTTCGGCAGGAATTAGAATTCAAAATGAATCATCTTGGCAATGGTCCTGCAAACAATAGGAGAAAAAAAAGTTTTTTTTTTACTATTATAGAATTATATTTCAGAACACTTTTCTAATATATCGTTATTGTTCACACCTTATTATTAATTGCTTTAAATTTTTCTCCAATGCCGAAGGTAGAGAAGCTTTGTATTTATGGAGGTGATAAAAAATTATTTATTTGCTCAGAATCAAAAATTCTTACTCGTGTTGTAGGTTTTAGACGTTGAGAATCTCATTTGGTTCCGTGCCTATATGTCAATCTGTAAACAAATTTGTGTGCAGGCATAATCGAAAACTCAATTATAATAAATTTAAATGGGGTTGTACAGGTTGGTACGTAGTTGGTCCCATATCTCTTTTACCTGATGAACTACTTTATCTTACTAAAGTAGTTTAACATTCATTAATTTTAATGGCATATAAATAACGAATTCCAATTTTGGAATTAAATGATCATTACTGAATGCGTTTCATAACTCCTATATTTACAAAAAAAAAAAACGATGTTTATTTAGTTCCTTTCTACTGCGTTCTATCTTTTATGAAAAAAATAAAAAAAAATAAAAATTTTAACCATCTATACAAGTCGTCTAAGTTTTTATGTAAATTCATAAGAGCGAAGATCGATGTACATTTTGAATTCAAGTCATTTAGATAAAAATCATATCACCATTTGCGAGACCTAATTTGACTTGAAAGTAAGCTTTAACAACTAATGTCCTATTTTGCTAGGAAATTTTTCTTTTAAATGATTTTATCTTGGTTAGGTAATAAGTGGTAACCTAGTTTAATTTATATATACTAAAATGATTTTAATTAATATTAAACATCAATAAAATTTAAAGCGTTTGAAAAAACATCAGAGATAAGTGTCTTAAATTTTAAATTTAGGAAAGCTATTTTTAAAAATTATTAGCCTTTAATATTATGTTGAGTTAAATATTATTTATTTTGTTAAATCCATAAATGTCATCGGTTTTGTTATTAACCTTACTTTTATCTTTTATTAAATAATAATTTTTATCTATTCTGGGACTAGTCCCTTTAGAGAAATATTACACGTATCGACAAAAGACATTAGTGCCTTGTATGATGAGTATGATACAAAAGTGAGTATCATACAAAATTTTCCAAAATAAAAATGAAATTAACAAAAAATAAAAATGAAATGAAACATCGTGAGATAGAATATTTTAGTTATTTTATAAAGTTAACATAATATGTGAAATAATAAAGAATAGAAAACAGATAAAACAAAACCATATGTCACCTCATAAACCATAACTAACTTCTAATAATATAAATGAAAAAGAATTAAACATAGATGAACTAAAAATAATGAACAAAAGTGACAATTATTATTTTAATACATTTATACAAGTACTATAAAAGAAAATCGAAAACATCAAAGGTAAAAAAATAATTTTAAAATAATAATAAATAAATAAGACAAAAAAAAATAGTAGATCCTCTAACAGATCATAAATATTAAGGTATACCCTAATAACAATAAAATAATAGAAACAATTTATTGAATGAGCATACATAGAAATCTACAGATTCTATATAAATATTTAAAACATTTAATAATGTTTCTATTAATTTACAATTATGTTTAAAGCTTTAATTGTTATTCTGCGGGGATCGGATGGACAGTAAGTGATTAAAGATACGGGATTTGAAGGTTAGAAGGGTATTAGAGCAATGAATGAAGGAGGGAATACAATTCCATAGGGAAGAGGAACGGATAATATGTTTATATTAATATTAATATATACATTAATTATATTGTATTAAAATTATATAATGTGTTAATGTAACGAATGAATGATTTAATGGGAAACACAAGACTGATGGGGCTATTCTAATTTCATTGGTAGGATTATCGATACTACAGTATACTTGAAAAACTTAATATTGTGTACAATTATTAAAGGAAAATTAATAGAACGTCTAAGATAAGCTAGAGAACCTTTGGGCGTCATTATTATTCTCAGTTATTCTCTAGTTATTCTCAATGAAAAAAATGTATTAGTTTTTAAAATTATTTAAGCGATTGAAAAATTAAAAAAAAAATTATGAGCTCAATATTATTCTAAAAAGGAAGGTTAAATAAGAAATTAGAAGCAAAATCGTTTATACAATATAGTTTTCGATTATAATTGATTAAAATAAACAGTTGTCCCTATAAAACGGCGTATAATTATTTTATGTATTATTATTTTGTATGTGTGCGTTTGCTTGCCGTCAAAATTACAATTATAATATATGACAATAAATGCTATGTAATTTTTTATTTATTGATAGATATTACAATCTGACACACAGTTGTGGGCAATAGGTAATAGTGATGAATGATCACTTTCATACTAAAATAAGAATAAAATAAATAAATGAATGAAAGAAAAAACAAATCTCTCTTAAAATATATACAAACAGAAATCTTTGTAATTGGTATTAATGTTGTGAAATATCCTGAATCTGGCGATGTTTGCTTTGGAATCTTAGCGTGTCCAACAAATATTATCTTAATGGGAAATGCTTATTTGTTGTAACAAGCATGAATGTGTAAGAAGGTCGGCTATTGTCACTAATGATAGTTTATTTATAAACATTTGTGAGGGCAGTAATTCAATAATCCACATGTCGTACAATTGGTTCAGCCCATTTTAATGCACTGTAAATAAAAGAAATTGACAAAAAATAAATAAGTTTATTATATCGACACATTTTTATTATATAAATAAGAAGAATCGGTTTAAGGGAAATTATACACGCTTTCTAAAAGGAAACGCCTGCTTTCCTTTCTCTAAAGGAACTTGCCTTTATAACAATAGTATTATTTAGCAGATTTACTCATTTTTTTCTATCCCATAATATTTCTTTTTCTGAAATATTAATAGTTATAGTTTCTGATCTGATTTTATGGTACTCATTGATCCTTATTACCATTGTCTGTAAATATATGACAGAATGTAATATTATAAAATTAAAAAAAATTTAAAAACCCTGTTCACTCTTATAATAAATAAATCAAGATCAATTTTTAAAAATTGAAGAATTTTTAATAAATAGTGGGGTACAAAAGGAAGGGGGTGCGGTCTATCCTAGATAGGTTTTTTTAATTTTAATAAAAACATTATTTTTAAAATTAACATTTTTGTAAATTTGTATATTTTGATATATTATTTTTTACCACAAGGTTTCTCCTTTTGTTTTAATCAGAAGATAACTTTATTGTTCCAAATTGATAATTGCATTTTTTTTTTTGCGTGCTGGATGGTGGTGTAAAAGCTACAAAATAAATCTCTTGGCCCTTAAATATGGCCACTGCAAATATTCGACTCAAGCTTATTTCATATATGAAAAGATAAAAAAATCATTACAAACTATGACGGAGAAAATATATAATTATTTTATTCAAGTTAAAATTTTAAATTTAACTTTTAAAAGAAATTTTACAGGTCTTAATTGGGTTATTCTACATCAACTCAAGACAGTTTTTAAACCTACCATCTTAGGTTTATTCCAATTTTTCACAGGTGTTGTACAGGTATACAATTGGAAAAATTTGAAATTTTACTGAGATGCGTCATCTCGTTTTCGAATAATAGAGTTCTTGAGGCCTCACATATTTTTTTATTGATATTTACAACTGTATGTACATAAAAATACATCTAGTAAATTTATTTTACAATTTTCTTGCAAGCCTGTAAAGAAACTAATCATTAGTAACTCTTTAATACCTCGTAAATGAGCTGAAAAACAAAGGACTACAAGTTTTGGAGTGGCTATAGAGGTTTCCCTGATTTAGATAAAGATACTGGATAAGTTTCATTTTACAGTATATTTCATGCCCTTTATATGATACGCAGCACAATACAGGTTCAGGCAATTTAATAATTCTCAAAACCAAATTTTTTATTGTAATGTTCTCAGAAAGTACATATCTTAAAATTTTCAAATTTATTCCATGGATACTCTGTATTGGTATAAATCAAATGGTAAAATGTAAATATTGGACGAAAACGACTGTGCTGTTAAAAAAAATTAAAAAATAAAGCTATTATTATAAAATGTTAAATTCACCTCTTCTTTCAGAAGGAATACCAAAAGTTGCAGTTTCAAAGCCTAGTTATGAAAACTTAACATTTCTGTAATTCGAAAAAGAAAGGAAAAATTTCACACTTCTCTAATTTTATATCCATTCACTATTTTTCATTATTCCACACATGTGCAAAATTTTATATTATAAAATCGATTTTATTTTCAATTTCAGCACCTCCGAAATCATAAAAAAGGACCTAAATATGTTAAAAACTTAAAATGAATTGATATGCAAGCCGAC
>NW_027107138.1:447687-450264 GCF_000696795.3 Halyomorpha halys | reverse complement strand
AATATATAATATATATATATTTCATATTTCTGTAACCAAAATCTATTCTCTTGACTATTTTCATCTTCACCCCAGTTAAAATATTAACATTTATTTTCAAATATATAACTCGTGGAAATATTTGTGATGGGTTATTTAGAATTATTTCCTTTTATTTACTGAGGTATACTTTCTCTGGTCATTTATTTCTACAATATATAAATCAATATTTTACAAACAATTTTTTTTCTTCAGACTGTTAAGAAAAAATAATTTTGATTAGGTTGAATAATTTGCCCGATTAAAAATGAACATAATAAAAAAACAAAAACAAATATTTACTTGTTTCAAATTTTGGTTCAGTTCCGGTAACCATTTAGATATTCAGTATGATGGATTGTATTATGTCAATAAAATGTTTTTAGTTAGTTAAAAAATTTATTATGATCGAAGCACCCTTAGGAATTAATTCGAATATCCTAAAGTTTTTTTTTAATGATCACTGTAAACTACCTCAACTACAATAAATGTGCTTCAAACAAGTACCTTTACTTGCCTAACAATATAATCTGGAAGTTTTTGTTTCAATAATTAATGTGTACGTATGTCAGATATAAATTAAATAAAAATTCACACGTAAAATGAAAAACATGTTTAATTTTATATTTATGCAGTAAAAATCCTTTAAAACAAGGATGTTTTACGCCATAATGGTTTCTATTTTTTCTTTGTATAGAGAAACCAGATATTGTAATTTGTTTACATTTTTCTTCGATCTATCTACTTAGAATGTATCCTTTTAACTAGGAACCGCCTGGTGCTGCTAGATAGTAAAGTTTCGTTGTTGGATGAAACTTTTCCCAAAACTGAGGTCATTCAATTTTCTACTTATCAGTAACTATAGACTCAGTGTTTGCATGTTCACTATGATCTTGTTTAAAGTTTTTTTTTTTTCTCTGACTAATCTCAACCTTCAATCCCCAACTTCAAAGTATTTACAATGCTCTACCACACTGCTGTAACTAGTTCAATTTCTACATTCCCTCCCTTTTTGCATTGCTCTGCTTAATGGACGTGTAATTCAAACTCTTCAGATTTAATTACCCCCAATAATTCTTGAATTTTATCTGGAATTTTAAAAATTCCAAAACTGCGCAATCTGACTTCTCTAACAGACAAACTTGCTTAAAGAAACATTTTCTTCTGCAGGCATGCTTAAATTTATCGATTCACGCATATTTTCTTGATTCTTTTATTTTAAAAAAATATTTAAAAATTTGTTTATAAAATGATGGAAATTCGTTCAATAACTTTTTTCGAATGATCTAATCTGACTTTAAAAAATATTTACCGGGATTACTCTAATATATTTTTTAGGACATGAAAAAAAGGGATTTATAAACACGCTTATACTTTTAACTGAAGACTAAGAGTAACTTGGTTCAATATATTGTAGTCACACTCGATTGTAAAAATAAGGTTATCTTTATTAGATGTTTATCTTTGGTTTTAATTTGTTTATGAAATTCGGATTTGTGCTATTCTGGGTAGTATATGTGCCCCTAAACCACTTTCAATTTTCTTTTGGATTGGTGGAATCATCTTGAAATTATCTTGATAATATTTGCAATTTTAGAAAAATAATTTAAGACCTAAAAAAATATCGCAGTTGGTATGTTATCGTCTATAGGTAAGTCATAGGGGTCATAAACTAAGTAGAGAAGTGAGGCTAGAATAGAACCGTGAGGAGTATTGCGTATATATAATGATGGACTTTTAAGCCACTTATTAATTAGCACCTTTTTCATATCAATCCTATACTACTTACCGTCTCATTTGACCATCCATGACATAAACTTTCAAGGAAATGATGTCCCTGAAAAGTTAGTGTCCACTCATAATTAGCCCATAGTCCATTCCCATACCATGAACACCAGGGGTTTTATAATGCTATTATTCTGATTGTTGGCAAAAAGTTGCGACTTGATCTTCTTAGTTAAAACAGGCTTGATTGCCATTCGTTAGAGGTAACCCTCTTAAACGAAAAGTTTGACGTCCCTAGTTGTCTGTTATCTGCTGTTTCGTTAGAACTACTTGTCGTTAATTTAGTTAGAAGTTATTTCGTATTCTGGGTCTTATATGAGCTGAAGACTGGATTGACACCCCGCATAAAATCAGTAATAATTTTAATGTTGAGATGAACCTTGGCGGAACACTACTTTATCGTCTGAAGCTTATTTTGTGATCATATTAGATCTCCTTATTTTGTCCAGTACTTCTCCAGTACGTTTAACTCAAAGAAATAGGCTATATTTTATTAAAGACTCTTACAGGAAATGTAATTCTAAACTGATGTTATGTAACTGAAAGTATTTGTGGGGCGTTTTGGAAAATTATTAAACCTAAAAAAAAAATTAAAATAAAAAAATCAAATTTTAAAACCATTTTTCAACGATTTCCTAAAGAAAGCCTTTTATAAAAATAAATCCATAAAAAGACAACACTTAATTAAATTAGCTATAAAATTAACAGGCCCCTATGTAAATTATTAGCTAAGATAATCCTGTATTATTACCTCAAATATCCTATATCATATTA
>NW_027107138.1:446715-447637 GCF_000696795.3 Halyomorpha halys | reverse complement strand
TGAGCAGCACCGAAAACATAAGGGGATCCTAATATTATAAAAATTCAAAAATAAATCGATGCGCAAGCGCGTGATCAGAAAATCGATTTTATTTTTATTTTCAGCTCCTCCAAAAACATATAAAGTGACCCCAATATGTTAGATACACGAAAAGTTAAAATACATTGATATCGTTCGCGCGCAATCTTAAAGTTGATATTGTAAAACAGATTGCTCTGTTTTAGTCTTAAGTAATTGTAATTAGGATTATAATTACTTGGAATTTCAGGAGAAAAATAACATTCCGTAAGAATGTAATTGGTGATTACATAGGCTCAACTTGTAATTGGGGGTCCATAATTACAATTACAGTAGTTCATAAGGTAATCGCAATACAATCACGAATATTTAACTTTAATTGCATTTTGGCAATTCTAAATTACAGTAATTGCCAAGGAATTGTTATTACTTTTAGCCCAACTACTGTATAACTGTACTATATAATGTTTTTTTTAATAATATGTATATTGTTTATGTAATAGTTATTACAGTAATCTAAGAGACTATTAGTTAAACAAAATAATCTATTTTTCAGAGAATCAAAAAATGGCTGAGAGGTTGGCAGTTTTGGTCAAGGGTGAAGTTGATCAATATCTTAAAGATCTGTCGGATCGAAAGTTGACTAAAACAAGGTAAGAAAGCTGAGTAAGACGAGGAACCTTAACGCAACCACAAACCCCTTCCTTACTCCTATATCAAAATCATAACGCCAGTGATACACAAAAAAAAAAAAAAAAAAAAAAAGTAATCCTCAAAAACATTTTTTAACCTAACAGATAATAAATAAACAGAAGTTTAATAAATCTAATTGAGAAAAAAAAATGTTATAGTCGCATTCTTAAATTTTTAAGTTGAAAACATTTCATTTTTAAATGCGTTAAAG
>NW_027107138.1:430164-445224 GCF_000696795.3 Halyomorpha halys | reverse complement strand
TTATTCGTGCTATGTTAGCTGGTTGAACTAATATATAATATCGTCACTAAAATTTCAAGTGTCTAAGGAAATTGTTGGTAAAGACGTAAGTTGGATATTCATGAGAGTAAGTTCTCTATTATAAGTCATTTTTTGAATAACTTTAATTTTTAAACATCACTGTAGAGGTTTTATAAATCAAATTAATGAACATGAAATAACTACTAAATGGTACTAAAAATGTTTTATGTTGGCTAGACGAGGCCTTGAGATAGTTGGAGATTACATGCTGTTAACAATCATTGTTACACAAGACCTTGCTAAATCCCACAATGCCTCTCATCTTCCTCAATTATTTTTTTTCAAGGGAGAAACCAACTTCCTCATCGGAGTAAATTCTCGAATTGGATACGGTCAGAGGCAAAGTAATTTATAATATTTCGTATCGTAGCATTAGTTGGGAGGGAGGGGAAGGGGAACATTTTAATGTTTATAGGAATCTCTAAAGAACCTGAGAAGATTATTTCTTATTTTTAGTTAATTATTTTCAGTAACATCGCCGGAAACGGAACTAGCCCAAGAACATATTCTTTTGAATATCAGTGAAGAATAAATGAATGGGAATTTATGTGCTACATAAGAAGGGCATTAGTAACAATGTATTATGACAACTTTGTATTATTTTCGGTAATACGTCAGTGCTATGGATTATTAGAAAGGATTTGAAGTTTGAAGTAACATAAATGTAACTTAAAGTAAAAGTAATCCAGTTATTCCTCATATTTTTCATTAAACCAAAATAAGAAACAGTGAATGAGAAAAACGTATCCAAGAACCCAAGCAGATGCCAGTTCTCGAAAATTTTATAGGAGATATGAGTAAAATTTGATAAAAATAAGTCGGTTTTCAAAATGTTTTTCAACTCAGTATGCAATGGTTTCCTACATTCATACCCTAGCTTGACTTAGTACCGTAGACCACTTTGCAGAAGCAATTACTAATGAAGTTGATAATTTACAATTAATAAAAGAATACAATATACAAATTATTCAGTATATATACAATTTTCGATGATAAAACCTTCGCTACTGTATCGGGAGTATAAAAAATATACGTAATTTGTGGAGTCACTTCTTCATGAATAATTGAAAACCTGTTACGAATGATGAACAGCCTAATAATACTCTATTGTCAATTGGTAACTGCGGCTACTTGCTTGGATTAGACAATATGTGTTTGTGTTGTATGCAACCTTCCACGTATCTTTTTATTGTTGCGAAGTGGCAAATTCGCAGCAAAAAAAAGATAAATTATCGCCGGAACCGGAACTAGCCCAAGAACATGTTCTTTTTGATATCAGTGAAAAATGAATGAATGGGAGATTATATGCTACATAAAAAGGGCATTAGTGACAATGTATTATGACAATTGTGTATTATTTTCAATAACATGTCAGTGCTATGGGTATTATTAGTAAGGATTTGAAGTTTGAGACACCATAAATGTATCTTAAAGTAAAAGTAATTCAGTAATTTGCTATATATAATAATATTAGTGTCATTAGTTTTAGGCAGAGTTATGCATTAGTGTAATTACATAAAAAAAGTACAAATAATTGGCTTTTCTCAATTCATATAATGATTTTTATCAACATAATGTTAATTTAATTGTGAATTATATGAATTTAAAAGTTAGTGTATGTGTATAATAACTCCATTGTCAAGGAAGGGTTAAAATTACATAAATATAAGTGAAAACAAAATAATATACAAATGAAGGAAGAGAAGAAATAAAATAGTCTAAATATAAAACATTACACAAACTATTAGGTTGAGAATGAAATATGACTTCTTTTCATCCTTAATCTAATATGACTTATAATTGAATAATTAAATAATAAATGAAAATGTGCATAATGTTTTATATTCTTATCATTTTGTATTTTATATTCACACTATTTTATTTATTCTATTATTTCATTAGTATATTACTTTTCTTTTCACTAATATTTATGTAATTTTAACGATACCTTTTTTACCTTTTGTATTTTATCCTAATACGCCTAAATATTTTTAATAGTATAATTATCTACTATTTGAGTTTTTTTTTTTACCGCACCCGGAGCATATTCCATTCATAAATATTTGTAGTTGTTTTTTGTATCTTTTTTGCCCTGGTGAAGCTCTACAAAGGCGGGGTGAAATGTCGGAAAATAAATAGTTGTCAACTATTTCTGTCTCTCTTTTGACCGCAACCCTGACCAACTTCTCCATAATTTGGAAAAAATAAAACTGCGTTTTGCTTGGTGGTGAAACGGTTCTAACAATTAAATGAAACAAAAATAACAGAAAAATTTGTCTAACAATATGAAACAGTAAAATGTATTTTATATGTAATAATTTTTTTCTCAAATTAAATGATAAGTTAACTTTTGCTTCTCAAGATATGAAGCATCTATCCGTCATTAGTCATGTAAGTACTAAATTATATGCTCATTTTTCGTAATTTAATATTTAACAAATATTAGCCTCATTGTTTTTAAGCAGTTATGTATTAATGTAATTACATAAAAAAGTACAAATAATTGACTTTTCTCAGTAAATATAATAATTTTTAGCAATATACAGTATGTTAATGTAGTTGTGAATTATTCAAATGTAAAAGGGCATGTAAAGGTTGATACTACACAAATTTTATATCCTTTTAGATGAAGTAATGAAGAAAGAAAAGAATGTACATACAAAAAAGTTGTATTTATGGGATTTATGTCAGGCTACTTTAGAACAATAGAGATTATATGAAACGACGTTAGATGGCGAAATTCGTAAATATGCTAGTACATTCTGTAAAATTAATCGTAATAACTAATCATGTATTTTAAAAATTCTAGTTCTAGACAAAACGCAGTTGAAGAATTCCACTTTCTCAAAAGTCGAAGTACCAACCAATCGATTCGTCTCTTACCCAAGAATAAGAATATTAATAATATTACTAATTCTATTAAGCTATATTAAATTTACAAAAAATTATTAAAACATGAAGTAGCTTGGGGTAAAGTAGATCAACGTCAACATTTGGTTATTTTCAGGAAAAACCAAATCAAATTCGTTACCTTAATAGACCCATTGAAAAGCCTAATGTCTGTTTTTTTTAAACCTACATTAAAAGTTCGATTTAATGCTGTTAGAGGGGGGCCAAATGTGAGTTTCAAATAAAGAAAACATGGTAAAATTAAAAGGAGGAAAGGGTGAGGAAGTAAATGAGGTGTAAGTATGGTGCAATCAAAGAGAAATATATACCGACGCGAGGGCAGTGATGTTGCCAGCACCCGATGCACTGATTTAATGTTAGGAAGGGAAATGGCTCTGCGATGCAGTCATATCTTTTATTAGAAACCTCTCACCTGGAAGTTCCTTGACCTTACGTTTAGAGCAGTGTACCAGACCCACGTCACGATACCTTCAATGTCTGTAACGGTAAGATGATTCACCGTAAAGAAAGTATTAATTGTTAAAAATTATCATCTTAAATTCGATATATAAAAATTGAGAAAAATAAAAATTTCATATTTTTTCTAAGTATTCCCGTATTTTAATAAAAAATCCAAACTAAGTACCCGAAAAAAATTTATTATTATCTGTATTAATCAGATATTTGACCTCAGTAATTCATACCTCAGGCGTTATAAATTCAAAATTTATAAAGATAATGACAAACAATTACTCATATTCAAAAATAACCACCATGGTGCTCATGTTCCAAGACATGATGATAATTAAAGAATGAACTTAGTGATATCAAGAATTATTATTATATATTTCAACTCTTTGTTAATAGTCATAATTGTAATAAATCATAGTCATAAAAAGTTATGAGTTAACGATTTGCAGTGATATTAACTACCGAGTTGTTGCTATATTAATGGTATATTTATGTATTGTAGATAACAAATGGTATTCGTGATGGTCAAAGGATGAAGAAAATTATTGAAATAATTTATTTTATTTATTTTTTTTTTTTTTTATGATGCTGAATAAGAGACACTCATTTTTTTTTTATTAGGGAATATTGACTTCCATTTATATGTATTATAAGATACAAATATTTCATGTACAATATAATTATGAATATTCTTTTTCAAAAAATGTTGTATTTCAAGATCAGGTCGGGATATCCCAGATTGGGTTCCAGATATCCTGAAGTCAGGGTGTACTCTAAAACGTCAATGGAATACGTTATAAAATGTGAACAAAACTTTGATGATTAGTAAAAGGATAGAAAAAAAAATGATTCTTACAAACACATCATGTTATCAAGATTTTACCCTCGGATTTCGGGGCTATGAAAATTAACTTAAAATGAAAAGAACCATTTATTTCGCTCACAATTGCTAATATTGACAGCATCAAATATTGACACCGTAAAACACATCTTAACCAAGCATACGACTCCATCAAATCTTTGTATGAATTACCACCAGACCTTCATTCAATTTTGCAGAATAACAAACAGACAGTAAATAAACTTTTCGAATTTTTGAAACACTCAAAAACTTTTCCATAAAATTTTACCACAAGTACCTATTTTTTCGATACACTTTAATGCAATAAGGACTAATAAAAATTTCCGATATTAAGGATATAAACTCTAATGAAAATTTCGGAAATTAAAGCAATAATGACCCTGAAGTGGTTGATGTCTTGAAGTAATTTTAAAAATAACCTTTTGAATTGAAAAACAAAATGAACAAGTGTTACTACTGGCCTAACTGTTGAACAAAGTGATAACGTCTAATAATGAAGTTGGTTTGTATTTACAACTCACAATTTATATAAAATCTTAAATTCAATCTCGTAAAAAAAAAAAATAGCTTTTTTAATAATTATAACTCAAAAAATTATAAAAAATTGACTCACCAGACTTCCTAGAGAGATAATCCGGAAAAAAAAATAGCATCTTATACTAGGATCCTATTGTATCCTTTAGCCCTATTTAGATACGTTATAAGCCGGCATGCAGGCCTTTGCAAAACAATGTAATAAAAATAGTAATATACAAGCAAGGAATCTATTAAAATATGTTGAGAAGGAAAAGAGATTTCTTAAAATATGTTACAGCAGGATCGACTTCTATGGGCGCCTTCAAACGTTAAAAAGTTCTGAAGAAAAATCATCTCGTACAGGGCGATGTAGCGAGCTTAGAAATATGGCCCTGAGGTAGCTAATAGGCAAATATTTATTCCGGTTAAAAGGACATAAATCTTTTCAGTTTTACCATTCCTATTTATCACCGAAAGAAATTTCTGAAGGGCCAACTCCTGATGCTTGGTTGAACGGAATAGTTTTTGCTTTGTACTATGGGTATAACATAAATAATAAAGTAACTAAAAAATATTATTATAACATAATAAATATTTTAAACTAAGAATATTGTAACAAAAAAAAATTTACTTTCACATACCGTTAAGTGGAAAATATAATAGAGAAAGTTATGATCCTGAAAAATTTCGTATTTGAGTTTTCGACGAGAATTCACAACTTTAGGTATTTAAAATGCAAATAAACAAGTCTCGCAAAACGAGTGTGTGTGAACAGCCATACTCAAATAAGAAGTTAAATACCTAGGCGATGTGTATGCCTGGAAAGCGTCCAGCAACTTTTTCGTTAAAATTAACCAACCTGAAGTGAAATATCAGAAAATCTATTTACCGTTTTTTCTTTTAGAATCTCACGAAAATATATCAAATTCTGAGAAATCCAAAATATTGTTTTATTGTTAGCAAATAACCTGTTGTTCCGAATGAAAAATAATTTAAATTATTACTCTTTTAAATTGTATATTTTTCATGTTCCCAGATAATCTATAAAACCAATGTTTGGTAATTTTTTTTTAATAAGATTGGATGTTGTATATTTTCATTGATCTGTAGTCAAAGATCAACCTCTATTTTCGTATCAACGTCTTCAGCTTGTTAACGTTTCGAGGCGATCATTCCTCGTATTCAGAACATCACTGCAAATTCAAAAATCTACAAATATTGCACCTCTACAGCACAATTTGATTGAATCAATGTATAAATTATAATTTTAAAATAAAAACTTCCATCTTATTATGATTTGAGATCAGCCAAATTTGTTAATTTAAAATTATTGGGAACTATCAGGGCCTTGACTTTACTGGTCTAGTTTATAAAACAAAGTAAATTATTGAACTTAAATAATTGAATTTTTGATTGAACAAACGGTTCAAATAGGTAATTGGAACAGGAGAATATGCCAATAACTATCCATTAAGTTCAATTCTTTAATTTTATTTGTTTTTTATGTAACTGAACTAGTACTGTCAAAAATGGAGACCCTGATCTATGCTATTAATTTTAAATTAATTAAATATAATTTTTTTTAATTGCAAGTTAATACATTATATATCATTTAAACTAAATTGTCATTACGTATAATTGCGATACTTTTTAATTTTTCAATGAGTAGTGTTGTTGTTCAGAAGATGGGGAATGATTGCCATTCAACATGTTGAAGATGTAAAAAATGGAATTTAATAATCACCCATAAGAAAAAAATAAATAAAAAATTATAAAATACATTATTTCAATGATCAAAGTCTCCCCACATCTGACGAGCACTAACTCTGTTAGTTATCTAGAATACATAAATATATCATTTAATACAGCTACTTCTCAGCAGTTAGATACTACTAAATGTTAGCAGTTATATTTTAATTCTTAATAAATATCAGCGCGTATCTTTAACTCATAACTACTAACGATTATGATTTATAAACAAGTATAATAGTTGAAATATATAATAATAATAATTCTTGGTATCATTAAGTTGTTTATTTAATTATTATTAAATCTTGGAGCATGTGGTTATCTTTGTGTTGAGGAGAGGGGGGGGGAATTTTTTATTAATAAATTTTGAATTTATTCCAGTTTTCTATGAGCGGTTAAACATTTCGAATTCCAAACGGCTGGAGCATAAGTGAACTAAGGTCAAATATCTGAATTATGCAGATATTAATTTATTTATTTCGGGGAGCTTAGCTTGAATTTTATATTAAAATGTAGGACCACTTAAAACATTTGTTTTATTCTTTATCTGCCTTCCTAATGGTGTTATATGTGAAAGATCACTACAGTGATAACCTGAGTATTCTACGGGTTTAAATAGTTAATATTTTTATTAATTACTGTTCAACCCTGGAAAATATTTTTGACAAGAAGAAGGAAAAATGATAAATAATTAACACTGGAAATTATAACGGATTGAAAAACAAGAGGGAAACTTATTTAAATAAAAACTATTTCGAGGAAATGGAGCTATCAAACAGAAAATTATTTCATACATTGATGCATTCACTTCCTAATATGTCAGCTTTGAAGTCCGATCTCGTGCTCACCATTAATGGAGCATGGGGTAATTAGAGATTCCATGCAGGTATCCCTCTGAGATCACAGGTCGGTACCTGTGTTCACTCCTGATGGAAGTGGATTTATGAAGGAGATGTTGCAGGCAGGGAAGTAATTGCGGGGGATTGTGGGTTTCGCTATCCTATCGATATAATTTATAAACCGAAAAGTTTAAAAACTATAGATTATGGTTAAAAATTACTAAAAGATGTTATTACACTATACATTGCATATAAACGCTATTGAGAGGTCAATTTTCCAATCATATTAGGGAAAAAATAAAAAATTAGTGAAAATCTCTAGACCGCGGGGAAGTTGGGAAATTTCAATTTTGCCCCCCTCCGACCCAATAAGTTATTACAACAACTTAGAGAACCAAGTTTTATATGTAAACCTTTTTGTAAGCAGGTAGTTAAACAAACCTCTTTTTGATCAAGAACTAATTTAAATTTATATATTTTCAATACTAATAATCATCTTAAACATTGATGTTTACCCAATTCATAGTTAAAAATGAATCGATTCCAACTGGAACCAAAACTAAAACAGATCCAAACTGCATAAAATTTGTTATAATTTAGTTTCAAAAATCAGCTTATTACTTTAAAAAAAAGTTAATGAGATGTATTTTGTCATGATTTATAACGCACATGTAAGTTATAATGGAATAATTTAATTATAAACATTTTAGTATGGGTTAGAAGAAAGCTGACTAAGAATATGATTGGGATGAAAACAACAATCGGATCCTTCAGTGGAAAATTGAGGATTTTTATAACCCTTAAAACACCGCAACTAATAGAAGCAATTATAATAGTACTTTCTTTAGAAATCGTCGGAAAATGGTTCTGAAAGATGAATAAACAAAAAACAAATTACATAACTGTGATAAACAAAATTAAGATAAAAACATAAACACAGAACTAAAAATACTGATTAATATTCTTTAATAATTGCGGATGGCAAACAATTTTATTTAATATTATTTTTTATGAAAACATTTAGTAAAAATTTGTGACATTTCATTAAAAAAATAAAATAAAATCTACATGCATTTTATGAGCTTTCCGAAAGCCACCACCTAGTTTGAGTACACTTAAATTCTGCTTTGAAGACATCAGTTTAATGTTATCAGATTTCCACACTGATTTTATTCGTATCCTCAACATATTATGTGCAACAGAGCTGGAAGAAATGTCCAAGTTTGGATATTAGTTTCGTTTTTTTACAAATAGTGAATTTTTTCCTTAAAGTTACTATTCAGAAGGTCAAGTATCAAAAATATTTTCAAGATCAGAAAAAAACAACGCACATGTCTTATAGCATAATTTTTTTTTTTTATCAAGTTCATTGATTTTATTCAATCATCATACTGTAGGATTGGAGAAGTATTACGATCATGAAAAAATTAGAATCCTAATTTCAAACATATACACGTTTTAATGTCATCTGAGTCCAACTAACCAACTCTAGTTTCGCAAAATGGTTTGTGTGTATGTGACCAGCCTAGCTCAAAAACGAGTAGTTTTACGAAACGGGAATTATCTTAAGATATTAAGGTAAGCATGTAGATTAGGATGATACTGCAACTTTTTCGCTAAATCACGTTTTTTGTTGCCGTTTTCTTTAGCTCTAACGATTTTAATAAAGTTCGTTACATCAAAATATAATTAATTGGTCAAAGATATTAGCAAGGTATTATTCTCATCCAAATAGTCTGTCAGGGCTTAAATGCGAAATTTCGAAATTAATTCCTCTACAGTACCTTTAATTTTGTTGAAATAATTAAACATCTCTCATTGTAAGTAGTAATTAGAAATAGATAAATACAAACTATGAATCTCTTAGCTTCGCTCTATTTTTGTATGCATTTTAAAAAAGCTTTGTCTACTATAAAAAAAATTTTGCAGATCTATGCAATTATTTTATCTGTTACTGGTTAGATAACAGTATCTTGACATTAACCATTCATAATTAATTTTCAAATATTACAAATCACTGATATTATTATTAATAGTTACCCTTCGGACAGAATCATTGTTCATCAATAACTATTATTTTGCCTACGGATATTGATTTCTTAGTTAGATAGTGAAAGGAAGTTTTGTCCAATGGGATTGGCCTTGAGTTGGTCTTCTTAATGAGGGAAACTCAATGTAAATAAATGTTCTTGCCGATGGTAATTAGAATATTGTTTATAAAAATAAGTCTTAGTAAATAAAAAGCATCCTATATTTCTCATTGAATGAAATTAACATGCTAGATGTTCGGTATTATTATACATTACTAAAAAACGTAATCAAAAGTTGCCTGTACTTGGTATTTTAATACGGCTTTGGATGTTTATTCACCATATTTCATAAAATATTAATGATGAGTTGAGGACAAGCAGCGCTGTAAACAGACAATATTCCAATTTCCTTTTTGAACTTGATAACCTTTCTTTTTTTCTTCTTAATCTCTATTTTACTATATACAGGGCTGACAGTTATACCAGCCAACAAAATTTATGTTTTTAATTTTTATAGATTCCATCGGTTTTTAAATGAAATATTTATAATAATTAAAATTTTCCCGACTTTTCTCAAATTAAGCTCAACATCCGTAGAGAAAGGATAGGAAAGTTAGCAGAGCATTCTCCTCCATCAAATGTTCTTCATTCTTCATTACAAATGAAGATTAAGAAAGCTGTCTTACGATATAAATTTTCGAAAACGTCTGGCAATGATAATATAGCAAATATCCCCATAACAAATCCTTCCCATCATTTATCTATTTATACCACTATTAAAATAACTAATACTGAGTCCTAAATACCACATTATCACATCTCACTATAGTTACGGAATTCCCAAATTTTAAACACGGGAAATTCCCGAAATAAAGTTTGACCAATTAGGTTAAATGATATATAGCATACCATAAACGTTTGGTTTTTTCCTTGTTTTTAGTTTCAAAGAATATGAATTCAAACATATAATGTCTTTAGTATTGTAGCAATGACAATTAAAAATTATTGTTAGGTTTATTAATGATTTTAAAATGATGAAACATTTTGATATGTTATAAAAAATAAAACTGAACATGGAACTATGACGCATAGAGGAGTTAATAAGAAAAATGTAAGAAGAGGATTCATGAATATTTCTCATTACAAAACTTTCGAAATATAAATTAATATTGGTAAAATAAGAGAGGTACATAGTTAGTGAATCTTTATCTTGGCTAAATATGATTTTGATATTCACCAGTGGTTTTGAAAAAGGTTAATTATTTTCTGCATATTTGTCATAAAACCACAACTGGAAAAAAAAATACGATACATTGTTCTTCGAGACCAGATTAGAACTGCTTTTGTTCAATACATAGGAGATGATTTGTAATATTATGAAATGCCAACCACAATTGTTAAGTATTGCCAACAAAGCTCTCAAAATATTTTTTTTTTTTTATTTTATTTATTTATTGATATTTACAACTGTATAAAAAAATACAACCAGTAAATTTAATCATAATGACATAATGATATGATACAGGATGTAGAGAAACTACCCAGTAGTAGAACTCTAAAAACAGTTTACAATATAAGGTCACGAGGCCATCTTCTTTCTCAAAATATAAATATAGTTTTGTTGAAATAAGGAAAATGAATTTTATTCAAACCATTTCCTTAGTTTATGATCATTTTGATATTTACTAGCGGAAGAATTGTTTCGAAAAAGGTTAAAAAATGGGCAATATTAAAACCATCGGAAATTATTTTATGCATATTTGTCTTAAAATCAAAAGTGGCAAATAAAAAAAATATATAATATGACACAGTGCTCCTCCACATTTGAACTGATTTTGTTCAATTCCAAAGTGACGGTGTGTAATTTCATGAAATTTGGACCATTAATGTTTACCATTAGTGCTTACCAAACTGTCATAATATTTGTGAAACAACAAAAATGCATTTTTAAAATAATTTTCTTGGCTTATGGTCATTTTAATATTTAGTTCTGGTAGAATTATTTTGAAAAAGGTTAAGAGGCATTATTAACTACTTCAGAAATTATTTTCTGCATACTTGACATAAAATAAAATAAAAAAAAAAAATGACACGGTTCTCCTTGTGGATACAAACTGATTTTGTACGATTCCAAAGAAATGGTTTATAATTTCAGGAAAACGAATCTATTTATAACAAAAAAAATTAAAATAAAACATTTAATACTCTTAATACCAGATTTTCCCCTTGAATAATTGCGGTTATAGTTATGAGAAATAATATCTTTAAAACACGTAAATCACTGTTGCAGTGAGTTATAGGTATGATATTTGTGAAAGTGTACAAAAATCAATTACTTACAAGATCCTGACCATACCAAGCGGCCACCGGAACATCGAAGACGACTGTCTGGAGCGGTTTGATGGGCATGGCGAGGAAAACAAAATTTTTCCCATAGCCTTGACAAAGAGCGAAGTGGGAAAGCATGGTGGCGTCTCTCCAGTTAAGATAACATGGAGATAGCATATATATTTTTATCTAGTCCATCAAAAGGCAAGGGAAGAGAGATGCTAACAAACCTAAGAATTGGTCTCGCTGATGAAAGCATACCATCTCTAATCCTAAAAGGAATTGATCGCTAAAAACAAAGAGCTGGGCTGGCAGTGCTGAAGTATTTTCAACAAAGAATAGCTAATGATATCCCATTTCATGAATATTTAACTACTACATATATTAATATACCATTAAATCAAATTATATGGTAAATTTCATCAAAAATGATAATTTGCATGCCGCACAGATTAATATGAATTCCTTTAACGAGTTGTTTTGATTTTAACGATATTTAAAAAAAAATGGTAGGTACCTCTTATTATAAGTAATTGTGATATTTTTAGATTGTAAATTACAAATGATTATGTAAGAAAAATCATCAAAAGTGTTACCAACTCAAACCGCTCATACTCCATCCTTGATTCCAACCATATAATACCAGATCACCAATTTGCGAACTTCTCATTCGACTATCCAGCAATGTCATCGTGTGGTGGACGTTGTCTCGTCTTCTTTAGAGCGCGGAATGTACTGCGTGGGAGTCTTTTTCGATGTAGAACAGGCTTTGGATCGAGTCTGGCACCCGGGAATGCTTTACAAACTCCTAAATTCCTATCTCCTACTTACTTTCTCATTATTCGTTCCTTTCTCACTGACAGATTATTTAAAGTAAACCACAATGGTTCCTATTCATCCCTCTTCTTTCAGTCCGTTAGTGTTCCTCATGGTAGTATCCTCGGTCCAATCCTCTACACAATCTATACAGTAGACATCCCATCCAATCCTAACACTATCCTCACCACGTATGCCGATAACACATGTGTGCTCGCTGTTAATAATAACCCTTTAATTGCATCCCAAACTCTTCAATCCCATATCACAGCCCTCAAAGAATGGTGTCGTAATTGAAGGACTAAAATAAATTCCAACAAATTCCATCAAATTACCTTTACCCTACGTCGTAAATCTACTAACAACCCACAGTATACTACAATAATGTTGCCCTTACCCCTGTTGAACAGATCCACTACCTTGGACTACAAATGGACAAACGACTAACCTGGAATCCTCACACAAGATTGAAAAGACAGGAAACTGCACGCGCATTTCGACTATTACAGCACTTACTATACAAACGGTCCAAACCTCCAATTCATAACAAAAGGCTGATTTACATGACAATTATAAGGCCTATCTGGAAATACGGCGTTGAGCTGTGGGGGTCCACTAAACCTTCCTCTCGTATCCAATCCTTACAATCCAAAATCCTTCGTAAAATCCTAAATTCTCCCTACTTTGTCACAAATAAAATCGTCCACAAAGACCTTAATATTCCATTTGTAACCGATCTAGCCCGAACCAGATATCAATCCTTCCATTACAAACTCCCTAACCACTCAAATCCATTAGTTTCTAGGTTCATCTTGCTTCCTCTTTTATTCCGGACAATCCTCCGAGGCGTATGAAAAGAAGATGGGCTCGAGACCTTATATTGTAAAAATGTTTTTAGATTGCTACCAATGGATAGTTTATCTACATGCTTGTACCATACCATTATGATTTCCTCAAATTTACTTGATGTATTTATGTACAGGTGTAAATATCAATACATAAATTAAAAAAAAAAAGATTTGTTAGTTGTGACCATGTAAATTATCATTTTTAATTATGCCCCCTCCGCAACTTCACACATTAAGCTTGTTAAGAAGAAATGATTTGAACCCAATAACTGTTTTAAATAATCCTTTTTGAAGAGGTTACTATGAAAACCTTTTGAGATTGCTTTTAAAAAATAACACAGATCCAAAACTCACCTTAGCCTTTAGATAATTTAATTATATTTCACGATGAAACGTCTATAATTATTTTGCTTTAGCATAGAGAAGCAACCTATAGCATAGGGAAAGTAAGACCTATAGCATAAGGAAGGTTAGAAAGATACAACTATAGATAGATCATTACAATGAGAAATGGCCAAAATAATTGAATGAATTGTCCTTCTGCCCTGAGCTTGAGCCTCAAGTAGATAGGTCACAGGCTTCCAACCCTAGAGCAATTTCCAACACTAAAATATAAAGGTTGTGGTATACCTTGAGTATCCAAATTATTAGTGGGATAGTCGTGACAATTTTGGTAGGTATTAACAACATTTCAATCAACAAACAAGTAATTGCATAACGTGACCTTTTAAACATATTCTGATCAAAAACAATGAAATGCAGCATTATTCATCAACTGGTTGTAAAAAAAAAAGATACAAACAGCTAGTTAGCAAATGTAATTGTTTACCGTTAACAATTAACTGATAGTTCAATGTTCTATTTTGGTATATAGTTCGCACATGCCTATTTTGGGTAAAATTTAGTTTTAAAAAACATTAACAAACCAAATCAGTAGAAAAGAATTATTTATTGATTGATTCAGAAATTATCTCTCGAATTCGTTTTCATTATAATTAACGTTTAATTTAGAAATACATAATAATTTCTTATAATTCTTGCTAGTGTTACTAGGAAAAAGTAAATGTTTGAAAAAATAAATGTAAGTAGTTTTCTATCAAAAGTTATTATACCTACTTCTGTAGGTAAAAAAAAAAAAAAAAGTAAAGGTTTTTTGAAAAATTTAAAACATACACCACTTCAAGCACAAAACCTATTCAGTTTATTTTAAACTTTAAATTTTCTTCTGTCCAACAGTTTTTACAAATCATCTACATGACAAGCTCCCATAGTAATTTTTTAATGACAACATCAGAAAAGTGAATAGGATTTTTGTCCCTTTGAACTACGATTATCTTAAGTGCAACAATGTTCTTATCAGTTCCCCTATTCTGAGAAGGAGTGATAATGTGATTAGAGATTTCTCCTGGTAGAACTGGGTACTGACTAGGAAAACCCTTCCACCACCTTACCTTTAGCTTAAATATTATAAAACAAAAAAGTTGATGCCTTGACTGAGGGTCATATTTGCTACTATTCCAATATATTATTTAAATGCTAAATCTCCATATTCTAGCCCGAACCCGATATTATTCCTTCCATAATAAACTCCCTAACCACCCAAACCCACTCGTTTCTAACCTTGGTTCCTCTTCCATTCCTGGCAATCCTCC
>NW_027107138.1:427394-428909 GCF_000696795.3 Halyomorpha halys | reverse complement strand
TATATATAACTACTAACTGCTTTTTAGAAGAATTAATTTTGTGTGGCTAACCATAGTCAGGATTTAACTAGTAACTAACAGTTTTTTGTTAATAGATAATTTTTTCTAAACCTTTTTTTATTACAATTGAAATACTGTGGTATAGTGCAAACACTTTTACAAGACACAGTCAGATGATCTGAATTTTTTTTTCTATATTTGTAGTTCTAGTAACAGCAGGAAAAAGGAAACTACAAACTAAAAAGACTGTAAAGATAACTATATTTTGGTCAACAGTGGGTTTGATTGATGTGGCCGAATTATTGAATAACCTTGTATCCTGACGCTAGAGCGAGGAAGGAGTGTTGCAATCGGGTGGGTTCTTTTGTCCCTGCCCAGCAGCGGGAAAGCCATTACTAAGTATCTTTGTTTCGAAGAGACTTCCTCAGAAACAATTATAAAAGGATTTTTGTATTTATCAGTGTTTATTTTTTTTGTTATTTATTCGATCATCTTATACGATATCAGGAGATATAAGTGAAAATAATGCAAAAATTTGAGGCATTTCATTTCGAACACATTTTTTTCTATACAGAGTATTACTCTTCCAAAACACTAAACTATGTGAAAAGAATTGAACGACTCAAACCCCCTTCTCCCAAAAAAAAGGTTTGTGAAAATTTTGAAAAAAAAATTAATTAAAACTAAGATGAACAATTTTATTTCTAATATCGTTCCATATGCTGTAACAGAAACTTTTGTTTTTTTCTCATGAATTCAGTAAAACGAAACCTAATTTTATTTAAATAATATTATTTCAAAATTTTTTGAGACAAGGTAATTATTTATTAAATAAAACCACAAATTGTATCCAATACTGTCTCAACACAAAAAACTGTTATATGGTGGTGTATTATATATTGTGGATAATTTTATTAAGAAAAATAAAAGTTAATGGTTTTAAAATTTAAATAAAGAGGTTTGAAATTAAAATAAGAAAATGACCTGGGCAGAATAGCCTGCAATTAAAATTATAAATTAATGTGAGGAGAAGATTTGTATTAAAGATGTCCTTGAAGATGGCTGGAATAGCCGAAACGTTGGACTAATAAGAAATAAAGTGTTGAGACAGTATTGGATACAATTTGTGGTTTTATTTAATAACTAATTTTATTTGTTCGATCATCATTTTATTTTATAGTAACTACAGATTGAAAATAATACAGTGTGACTCGGTAATCACAACACTCCAGTAATCTGAACAGGCCAAAAAAAAAAGGAAGTTATTTTATTTTATTTTTTTTAAGCTGAGCAGGCAATAAAATTTTCATTTTCAAATAAAAGAGCACATGTGTAAACGACATTCTTAACTTCCCGATCTATAGGCAAGTTATTGTAACCACACTAAAAATCGAAAGTGGAAATTTTTAGTTTCGATATCGAGTAATCTAATTTCTATGAAAGTGTTCATAATATTTTTTGTTGGAATTATAAATATATAATATCTATTGTATTATTAATTAATAGTATAAATAT
>NW_027107138.1:423343-426019 GCF_000696795.3 Halyomorpha halys | reverse complement strand
TATATATATATATCATAAAATTAAACTCTCATATTAATCCCCATAAATATGTACTATGAAAAGATAGGAGAGACAGTAATGATAACCTGTTTACTCACTGAAGTTAAGGCATAGACTTTGGCACAGTAACGAGGTCGGTCGATAGGGACCATCTCAGATGACCACTTTAAAATAATTAATTCTTCAATAATACTATGAAATTAAAACAGTAAATATTTATTATAAAAAATCATTATCTTCGCACACTTAATCAATCAACACTTAACTCAAAATGTAATATGTAGTGTTGAGCCGAATAAAAAAAAAAAATACTTGATCACCATAAAAGCAGTTATGTAAAAATGCATTTCATTACCTTAACAAAATAATTTTTTTTTTTAAATTGTTGAGGTGAAGAAAACTTCTAATTAGAATATAAACTATTCTATAGTTTGTACTTGTGTCTTGTTTCGGGATATTATTCCATACTCATGTACTATTGTATCCTCATATTTGTCAATTATATAAATTTCTATTTTAAAATCTTGTCTTCTATACACAGTTAATTTTTTTTTTTTATAACCACATTATTAATTTGTATTGGAAGTTTTCTTCACCTCAACAATCAAAGAAAATTAATATAACCAACTTCCAATAAATATTTCTTAATATTTGTTTATGTTTTATATTACAATAAATTTAATTTAAATAATTCCTCTTAAATTTCTTTAAACATTTAATTATTTAGTTGAGAATATATTGATTACATAGCTTAAAATATACTTTTTATCAACTGTAAAAAAAAATAATATTTTGATGAAGTGATTCATAAAATCACTTTTTTTTTTTTTAATAAATTTTATCAACAAAACCACAATATTCTAAAACTTCTATTTGGTATGGATAAAAATATATAAAAACGACCGTATATTTTCATTCTAGTAAGTTTTAAAGACTGTTGTATTGCTGTTTTATACGGTCTAACCTTCAAGAATAGGTCATCTGTGCAACAATTGACAAGACAACAACTGAGAAGCAATTCAAAAGAAAAACGTCATCTCTCAAAAGATATATTTTTTATTGCTTAAGTTCCTTTAAAAAACCACAAAAAAAATTATAAATTTTTGAGGTTAAAAAACTTCCAAAGATGAATATAATCTAGCCTATATTTGTCTTGATTGTACAACGTATCGGGATAATTGTCCCATATTCATCCACCTTTACTATCTTGTCATGTTTTCAATTTCACTATTGATATCATGTCACCCTTATATCATGGTTGAAAATTGTTTTATACTGCATTATTTAATTTATTTTCCATGAACAAGGAAAATTTTCAACCATGATATATGGGTAACATGATTTCAATAGTGAAACTGAAAGGTACATGACTATGGGACAAATGTAATGAAACAGTGTACAATGAAGAAAAATATAGAATAGGGTAAATTCATCTTTAGAAGTTTTTAAGACGTAACAATTTATATAAAATAATATAATCAAACTTCCTAAAAATAAAATCCAGAAAAAAAAGAACGCCAAAATAATTGATTTTTTTTTTTCATTTCTCAAAATTGTTAAACATTTCCTGTTAACTATTTATTTGGTCAACTTTTAAAATTTCTTTCCTCTCCCATTAAATGAGGAATGACCCGGAAATTCTCAAGAAAAAGTTATATAAAAAAAATATTTTCTACCTCCCACCACCTCTATTTTAGGATTCCTTTAAGAAATCCGTGTTACAAAGAACGTTAATCATCAGGAACCTTTATCTAAATAGAAGTAATTAGGCATTGTTTCAATACGATATAATTTGGAATGCTAAAATTTATCTAATCATGATTTTTTTCCAGTATCTTTTCTATAACCAATTATACGGTTTAATGAGACTAAACATTAATAAGATACTGCTAAGTGATTAATAGTCTATTAGCGATGATTTTCGTCATAGAAATCATCACATTAGTTAAAATAAAACTTAGTGCCTGCGAAAGGCGTTCCATGACGTCAGAAACCACCTCACTTCAGTTCCGCGACAGAGTATGCATCATTCATAAATGGCCCTGAATAAGAGGCAGATCTATATATAATCTTTGCAAAAACAGCAGTAGTCTGTACAAAAATTAGATTACAGAAGTAATCTGTAATAGCCCGCATTCGAATTTGGCTAGTAAATAAATTGTTGTAGGCAAATTAATAAACTTGTTATATCCTATTACCTGTACTTTGTACAAATATGTATTATAAAAGTAAACATTCGGTAATAAACTATTGTAATGCCTCAACTAAATCATGATAATATTGTCTGTCAATAAAAAAAAATAAATAATTAAATCCAACAATAGGCTATCCCGGATTGTGATGGATACTCATGACTTGCTTACGAAGCTAATATCAACTGTCGAATAGACAAAATAATTATAGCGTCAATTTAATTTGTCCAAACTATTCCTAAATGATTATTTAATTTCTAAACATTGTTAATAGTGTTACTGAGTCATACTTACATAGCGGAAGTGAATTCATTAACGTGATCACAAGATACAGTTCTGATGTTATATCTAAATGGAGATTTTATAATCCAATGTTACATAAATATTTCACACTTAAATTATTTTTTAAAATAAATTATATGGCTTGGTTAAAAGCCAATACAATTGATTAAAAGACAATATTTCAGAGAGGAATATATATATT
>NW_027107138.1:415147-423258 GCF_000696795.3 Halyomorpha halys | reverse complement strand
ATAATTGAAGGCTCTTACGGCAAAAGACACTTCATACAAATTTATAGTAAACATAAAAATCCTATTTCAACAATAAAAGATTTTTCATAACATCGTATTAAAAATTTTTTTCCTAAAAGAAAGGAAGAAAGTTGTATACCTACTTTTTATTAAAATTAGAAGTTTTTCATGATAACTATAAATAAATGTTTAAAGTAGACTGCGGCTTTAGAATTTGGATACTTCAGTTTTAGAAATACAATATTGTGACGACGTGTTCCTGACGGTTTAAAATTCTTAACATTGAACTAGCTAGGGTAGGTCAGCATCAGTAGGCATCCATTCCTAATATCAGTATATTTTCGGTCTCCTTGGCAACTAATAAACAAAATATTGATAGGCTGGCATTATAAGCACGATTTTGGCTAGAATAGTGTTCAACTGTCAATATAGGTGATGAACGATTTTTTCTTGTAAAACAGGATTATCTAAATCGGTTCCAATATACGTCGGTCAGCATAATCATAAATTTTATTTTCAAGATATAACCCGAGATAACTCTACGGAATGTTAAACATTGAAAAATGTTCAAGGGTTGGCAGCTATTCTAGAAAGAGGCTAGAATTAAAAATAAATATTGATCTAGTTGTACCTATTGGGTTCTGGAGATGAGGGTTGCTCCTGCATCCTCTCGTAGAGAGATTTCCAGAGCTCGTCCTCCATGACTGATTCCTGGCTAGCGACTGGCCCACCGTCCTCCCCACCCTGCCTTACCTCCCTTCTCGTCCCATTTTCTTCGCCTTCATTATTTGCTTAAAAAATAACAATAAGTACGGTGGAGCTAGTGCATTTGTCACTGCTATTTCTGCTTTCGCGATTATTGTGCATATCTAACGCAACCCTTTCAAACCTACAAAGACTGTTTAGGTAAGTACACAACAGCTAAAAGAAAAAATTATAATAATAAAACTTACACTCTGGAAGGTCTGAATAACTGCATTTTCTTGGTATAAGTGCTTGAAAATATATTTTTTTTTTTTTTTTTAAATTTCAGCCACCATCACTAATATTGATATAAGATGGGTAAGAGAGCTTGTTAAAACATCTAAAGAAATGTCGCAGCTGTCGCTCATAACACAGCTTATACATGTAAAATTATTTCATTAATATGCATTGAATAAATAAGAGAAAAAGAGAAAAAGAGGGGGGGGGGAATATATGAATACAAAATAAATAACAATATTATAAAAAAAAGAACAAATAATAAAAATTCCATTAATGTAATGAATTATATACTTTATTATTATATATGATTATCATATCTTTTTTAATAAATTTTATTTATTAGATAAACATTTGCAAGGAAAGATATTTTATAATCAGCTCTACAATTATTAGTTTAAGAACCCAAGAGAAGAAAAAAGTCAGTTATTTAAATCCAATTTTGACTACTTTAATGAAAACTACGTATAATCACTAGTCAAAATTGATGAATCTGTCAAGTATAGTTAGGGGGAAAGCAAAATGGTGGCTTTTTCAAAATGCTTTTTCAATTTTACGAATTTTTCATTCGGAGCTCCATATCTTTAAAAATTACTTACAAAACTATAAATCCTAATAAAACATCATTTAAAGTACTGTGAATTTGCCAAAATATGAATAGATATGAAATAATAGAGCTATTTACGTTCATTAGTTTCCGAAATATAGTTTTTAAAAAGCAGCACACCATGAAATGTGTACTGAAAAATCAGTAATTAGTGAATTTATAGTGGAAAATCATTATCTCAGGAACCATGAGACGTACAGACGTCTCTTAGCACTAAAATAAAAGCTAGTTTAATTTGCTATAAAGTTGCGTTTATCTTTGTTGGAGAAGTAGTTTTCATATTTTCCAAAATAAAATATCGAAATAAATTGATTTCTAGTTGTTAAGACAAAATTTCATTTGTAAAATTCATATTCATATACAAATATTATTAAAACTATTATCCCTACGAAGATGAATTTTAGAAACTTTACTTTAGTACATAAAACTATCTTTAATATGATTATACGTCCAATATTTCCTGAGATGAAATATTTCATAAATCAAAATAATTTTATAAACAACTAGAAATCAATGTTTTGTGATTTCATTTTGGAAAATATCATAAAAACTACTACTGCTATGATGATAAACGTTGTAGCGAAAGGAACGAGAAGTTCGATTACAATCCACTAGAGCACAGCACCACGAGCCTTACCAAAGCTCTCAAATTTATATATTAGTATATTTTATAAAAACATATTGTTATTTTTACACATTATAAATTTTTGTACATATTACGTACTATTACTTAGCAATATCAATAAAATAATAAATAAACGATCCCAAAATAACCCACGAAACTATCTCAAGCAGATAAGATAAGACCGCTTCTCTGCACTGGGTCTATAAATAAGGGTCTTAAATATATCCTATCTGTTTGTAAATGTTGTAATAAATAAATTATGCAAGAGGTAGAAAAAAAACCAAAAAAAAAACCCTATCTGATGACAGATTAGAAAACATCACTCATCCACAGTCTCTGCTTGGGACAGTTTTGGTTTATATCCGATCCTGATTGCTTAATGGTTATTATTTCTTGTTCATCCTTGACACGATCTCTCTCCTCTACCTGTTAACCCTTCGTAAGCTCTGGCAGCTAGCTACCCTCCAGGCTTACATACCTCCTTCGCCTCTGTCGGAATAGTACCCGGCAGGACGAAGGCACCTTCCTGCATGACTCTGGAGGCTAGCTATCCTTCAGGTTTGCATTCCTCCCTCGTGTTCATCGGAATAGTACCCGGTAGGACGAGGTTACCATCCTCTGAGATATAGCGGTTGTTACTCGTTAGGCTCATCCTATCTAGTCATCTTCCTTGTCAACTACTGTACCTAATATTACTGAATACGCATTATCGAGGCCTTCTGGACAAGCAGAATAATCAAGAAAACAAACCACCTCGACAACGTCATAAACTACGTTATATCACATTAAACTAGCTTTCATTTGCGTGCTAATAGACACCTGTATCCCTCATGGTTCCTGAGATGTAGATTTTCCAGAATAGATTCACTAACTACTGATTTTTCAGTACATTATTTATGAAATTTTCCTTTTAATTCCTTTCGGAAACGGCTCATATTTTAGCAACTTTATGTATTATTACTAGTAATTATAGTTTTTAAAATTGTAGTGAAATAACTGACTTTTTTCTCCTTTTCTCCCTCTTGTATTATATCGTTCACAAGTACGATGTCATTGAAACATCTCGTGGTATTTCTATTTCGGTTAGTCAAAAGTATTCATACATATATTCTATATTTTAATAATTATATTATATCATAAAGACAAAAAAATTAAATCAGTAATTTCCTTAATGCAATTAAAATAATGCTTTTTGTGGATTTAGTCAGTACTACTGCCAGAATCGTTATTATATATTATTAAATAATAACGGCATAGTTAACAACTGCCACTCCGACATGGTGGGTGGACAATCACTAATTATAGACAAAGAGAAAATGTCCAACCGTTTTCGTTGGTTATAACCTGATACCACAAATGTTATTTTTTATTTAAGCAATATAGGCCCAATTTCTACTGTAAAAGATCTGTTAGGGGTTTCTTTATCCTTTTTGAGCAAGTTAAGAAGGATAAAGATTAATTAAAGCAATGCTGCCCCCCTTCAAACAAACGCATGAGCACTAAAAGGTTATTACTCAAGTTTGTTGCCTACACAATTGTCTATTTGCACACCAGAACTGAAGACATGAGATCGGTTGATTTACTGCTGAACGAACATGATTGGAAGATGAAATCATCCAAATGGTCAGCCTGTTTGTTGGGGTTCTGGATCCTGTCTCGTCCAGCATCCCCGTCTACTTTAGCTAATGGTAGAGCTGGATCCGACTCTCTAATTCCGAGAGAAATGTCCAATTGTGGACGACCACCCCCAGAGTAAACGAAATATTCTTCCCACTTTTATAATTCTTCGTGTCACTTTATTGTGTAGATTGATTCATAGAAGTTCAGTGGGTATGGGTGCAACAAGAACCTTATGAGCCCAAACTGTAAAGGTATTAGAAATTAAAAAAAAACTGCCGAATTTTGTTAAGTTTGTATTGAACATAAATTTAAAACAATAAAATAAAATCCTTCGAAAATGAAGTATATATACAACCAAACAAAAAAGAAACTCAATAAAACTTAAAACTATTGCCAGCTTAGTTAGGGATAGGGCTAAACAAAGAAAACCTGATTCGAATCAAACTAATAAATTCTTGAAGATGATTAATTGACCGTGTGTAAAGATGAAAGGAATATGGTCCGGGTGCGGTCAAAAAAACTCAAATAGTAGAATTATACTATTTTATTGAGCCAACGTTTCGCCCCACGTTGCAGGGCTTCGTCAGGGCTAAAAAAGATACAAACACATAGTTACAAAAGGAAAACAAAAACATAAGTGTAAAATAACAGGGGTATAAAATGTAAAAAAGTAAGATATAATAAGAAAAATTAAAGGTAGTAAATAGTAAATGTAAAGGGTAATAGTAACAGATAGATAAGAAAAGAAATATTAAAGAAAATACAAATAAAGAGATGTAAAAAGAAAAAAGAATACAAATCAAATGATGAGACAGAATGCATACCTATTTTGACGGTAGTCAAAACAAAAATGACCGTTGGTATTGGGAGGAGTGGGGACGGCAGTTGTGCCACAATAACGAAATAATTTGTAAAGTAAACATGATAGAACAGTATTTAAATTAGGTGAACAATAAATGGAATTCATAATAAATTCTTCTAACTAATCAATGTCATTAAAGACAAAAAATAATAAGATTTTATTTATATTATAAACGTGGGAGATTAAGAGATGGGGCCCCCGCCGTGGATAAATAAGTTTTGTTGTCCTCCTGAAGTTCATGTTTATTGTGGTTTGATTTTCTTTGGGGGACGCGTTCATTGCAAAATGAAATGATCAGGAAATGCTAAGAAGGAGAATTTGATGTTGTTTTTTTTTAAAATGTCAAGTCGAAAAATATTATTCAGATTAGAGGATTCTAACAACAACCTTGGTGAATACCTATTGTCGTCTCATATTTCTGTGTTATGTGATTCCTGGTCCTAACCACAATCCCGATCATGTTAGAGAAATTCATTACGGCCATGGACGTTCCACGGTCGATACATCACACAGACAGTGCCCACTCTTAGTCTTTCTTCTTCACTCGGTAAAAAGCCTTTAGAGAACTACCAAGCAGAATGAGTGCTCAAGCTACGATTTTTTTCTTTACGATTACAGTTTAATTCTTCACTTCATTTGAACTTCTTGAAAACAACTATCTTTTTACTTGAAAACGTGAAAAACAACCTATACCTCCTCTACGGATCAAAATGGTGCACATGATCATGTTCTACCTCTCATAACTATTAGAAGCTATTCTCATTTTTTCTACTAAAGGTATTTAGTGAACGATCTAGGGACATAGTTGCTTACTTAAAACATCCATGATCTTCTACGATCCAGGGACATAGTTGCTTACTTAAAACATCCATGATCTTCCACGATCTAGGGACATAGTTACTTACTTAAAACATCCATGATCTTCCACGCTCTGATTACCGTTCGTTCCAATGGATGGCTCATTTTCATGGGACCCCAAGTTTAGAGGACGTCACAATTGGTGTAAAATATCCTTCTAAGCTTCCAAAAGTTTTTTTATTTAGCTATTAATTTTGTTTATTATTTTAATTATTTAATTATTGTTAATATATTTATTATTTCCTTAGATATATTACTGCCTTAGATAATAGTGGGCTATATTTTGAGCATCACAGGTCACCAAGCCAGTTATTATTAATAAAACAAATTGTTAATTTAATGGCAAAAGTATATTTGGTTCACACATTATAGCGATTTGAAAAAATACTTTACCACAAGATGCTAAAATACATAGGTCCTCAGAGTGCGCAGAGCGGAACTATTTTGCACTGCTTCTGTTATTTTATATATTTATTACTTTATTTATATCTATTACATTTTTATATTTATTACTTTTTATATTTATCACTCGTTATATCTATTACTTTTATTTCATATATTTATGTCCTTCTATTTATAGCCTCCTATATGTGTATATATTAGCAGTTTTTTTATTTTTTTTATTCTAACTAAATATTATCTATATGCTGAAATGTATTAGCAAATATAATATGAAGTGTACTATAATCATTACTATTATTCAAAATTTTAACATTTTATATAGTTGGTTAATTGTATCTTATATTTATTTAAGGAAAAAGAAAAAAGTTTATTGGGCTAAGAGAATAACATATATTTAAGGAGATTTATAAAAATAATGGAAGCAAATGAGGAATAAAAGAAAACCAAAAAATATAAATGAAAAAAAACAAAAATAAAAAACCCACACACACATATATATATACATATATATATGTGTGTGTGTGTGTCATGCCTAATATATCATGCCCTGCAAAGGAGGCTGAAAAAACTTACAAAATGAGGATCTTACAACTTAACCTCAACCACTGTGAAGCAGCTCAAGATCTTCTCTGGCAAACAGTGAAAGACTTAAGGATTGACGTGGCCATCCTGATTGAACATTATAAAAATCTGGAAAACGTCGCTTGGATATCTGACATCACTGGAAGGGCTGCGATCTGGGCATGCGGCAGACAGGCCATAACCGAAGCGACACAAGACCCCACATAGCTGCTATGCCCCACCAAACACCACAACCGAGGAATTCCAAGGACTAATAGATCGTATGGTCCAAGATGCCAAAGGGCGAAGACCTGTAGTTATTGCCGGAGATTTTAATGCTTAGGCGACGGAGTGGGGTAGTCAGTCGACTAACCGTCGCGGAGAAATCCTGCTTGAAGCCTTCGCGCAGATAGAGGACCTTGTTTTGGCAAATACTGGGTCGGACCCTACGTTCATTAGAGGAGGAAGGAGCTCGGTAATTGACCTCACGTTTGTTAGTGACATCCTCCTGCCAACTAGTTGTTGGCAGGAGGATGTCACTATTAGTTGGATGCCAACTACTAGTTGGCAGGAGGATGTAACTATTAGTTGGATGCCAACTACTAGTTGGCAGGTCAGCGAAGTGTACGCACACAGTGATCACCAGGCTATCCTGACCACAATATGGAACCGCGAACCAAGGGTCATTAGGCGTGAGAGGTGTGCGGTTCGCTGGAAAACCAGGACGTTTGACAGGGAATCGTTCCAAATCATGATGGAGACCCAATATAATTTGTCAGGCACTGCGGAGGACAAAGGTCGACAGGTAATGGGCCAAGTGAACAATGCGTGTGACGCGGCTATGATTCGTTCCAATATAGGTAACAGTAGAATTCCGGCTTATTGGTGCAACGATCTTATCGCTGACCACCGTACTCGATGCCATGCAGCGAGAAGTAGATACCAGCGAGCGAGAGACAGCCCGCTGTTTCAGCAATTCCAGGAGGAATACAAGGATCAGAGGCGAGAACTCCGGCGAGCTATCAAATCGAGTAAGCGACGTTGCTGGAACGAGATTTCTGATGAAGTGGATAAGGACCCGTGGGGAAGACCCTACCGCACAGTGATGAAGAAACTGAAAACCAGTGCTATGAACTCGCCCATGTGCCTGGTGACAGTGCAGAGGATAATTACTACTCTGTTTCCTGAACAAGAGGAATTAAGGCAGACAGAGTCGTTGCCCCCATTTCATGTGCCAGCGGTAACGACAGAAGAGCTCAGTGACATCTGCTGAAGCCTTCAGATGGGAAAGGCCCCTGGCATAGACGGTATTCCGAATGTAGCACTAAAGGAGGCAATGGAAACCAGATCAGATCTCTTTCTGGATGTCTTTAGTTCCTGCTTGCGTGAGGGGTCCTTTCCCTTGCCATGGAAAAGGTAACGCCTGGTTCTGATCCCAAAGAGCAAAGGAAGACCATCAGAGCCTTCAGCATATCGACCGATTTGCCTGTTGGATACAGCTGGGAAGGCTTTGAAGAAGGTCATTGCAAATAGGCTACAAGAGTTCACAGAAGGAGTGGCAGGCCTCTCCAGGAATCAATTTGGCTTCCGGAAAG
>NW_027107138.1:413865-414210 GCF_000696795.3 Halyomorpha halys | reverse complement strand
CTGGAGAATGTCAATTGTGCCCAGAAACGGAAGAGAGTGCAAAACACGTTTTCTTCTTCTGTCACCGCTTTCATGAAGAAAGAAGAGACTTCCGACGCGTTTGTGGCTCAGACCCGACAGCAGATAATATGTTCAATATTATGCTGCTTAACCAAGATTATTGGATGGCAGGCCAACGATTTGCTGCACAGGTGATGCAAAAGTTAAGAAATGAGGAGAGAGATAGGCGAACCAGGAGCCGGGGTGATTTGCTGAGTGCCGCCTCATTGTTGTAATGCCGATGATGTAATGCCTAGCGGCGGTCCCGTGGAGGGTGAGAAACAGGTGTAGGGTGGTGGTTTTAGT
>NW_027107138.1:399554-408270 GCF_000696795.3 Halyomorpha halys | reverse complement strand
ACATATATATATATATATGTATGTATATATATATTATAAGTTTAAGAAACAATTATTTTACTAGTATGCACACTCACATTTTCTAACGAATAGTTATTTATTTAGTAATTTCCAGTTGCTGTGAATAAATATACTGCATTTTAAGATATTAAAAATAAGAAAATTAAAGAATTTATTGCATGTAACAGTCTTAAAATCAAGAACAACGTTTCCTGATTTATAAAAATATACATTAAATAAATATAAAAATAACGAAAACGTGTTTTTGAACATATCGCGTTCTTCAAGCGAGAAGAATTGAACTTTTCTTTTTGGCAACACCCGGACGGCTTCCCAAGGATTGCGGACCAGCCATAACCAGAAACGCAGTTTCAGGACTCATTTCATAAAAATCCCCACGAAATAAATATTAACTACACAGTTGCGAATCGAACCCGCACCGTTCTATGTTCTCTGACACAATCTCAGTAACGCACAGGACCATTAAAGCATTCTACGTGGGCGTTGATAATATCCTGTAAAATCCCCCTGTTCCCTACATTTATATCCAAAAATATGAGATAGCCACTATTTTTTTTTAATTTCATAGTTTTTCGATATTTTATTAATCCATGTTTTGTTTTTATCTGTTTCAGATTTCAGAAAAAAACATCTGAAAATTCTCTATGTACTGAATTTGATTCCCGCCCACTATTAAATTGTATGAAAAATTATGAGTCTATTTTGATAATTATTTTAATGTAAAAATACCTGATAGAGATGGGACCTCCACCAGCCATATTCAACAGAAACTAGGATAAGGAAAAAGGCTACGGTAATGAAAATATCTGTTTTCTGGAGCTCAAATATACAACCTAGTACCCAGAGGCTGGAATATAACTCTGTATGTCAGTCTATCGCGAATGACAGAAGGTTCTTAGTCATGGAAATGTATTTTTAGAAAAGAGCGACGAGAAAATCCTAACGTGAAAGAATAAAATTTGAAAAATAAGAAAGCTGTTGGAGGTAGAAAATAACATAATTTCAATCACAGAAGAAAAAAGATGTTGGTTTAGACATGTCAATAGAATGTCGGTAAAAAAACAACCACAGATAACTATTATAGATATAAGAGTGCGAAGTGAGAGAAAGTAGAAAAAAAAAAAGACCAAGAATAAAATGGAAAGATGTGGTGGAAGAATGTTTGGCAGAGAAAGATGTATGGGAAGAACAAGGGAATGGAAAAAAAAAAATTAAAATAAATTTAAGTCAAGGAGAACCCCATTGCTGGAAAATTCCTTTAAAAAATAAATAGAAAATATTTCAGTATCGATAAAAAAGAAATAAAGAAAACTTTTATGTTGTCCAAAGTATAACAGCAATAAAACTCCGAATATAAGGTTCAACTATTCACCTATGTTTTAATAATTTGATCTCACCATCCTGGCGGTAACATACTTAAGCTTTAAACGCAAAACTTTCTTATTTTTATTTATTTTTTTTTTATTACTGTATCAAATAAATATACAAGTAAATGTGATGTGAGTTATATTATTACAATCACATGATACAGAGTTGTGAAGAATCCACCCATTGGTAGAATTGTAATAACATTTCTAAAGCAGAATGTCTAGAAGTTATCTTCTTTTCCGACGCCTAGGAGGATTATCAGGTATTGAAGAGGAAGCTAGGTTAGAAAAAAGCATGTCATGGTGGTTAGGGAGTTTATCACGGAAGGATTAATATCTGGTTCTGCCCAAATCGGCAACATATGGAACACTAAGGTCCTTATGGACGATTTTATTTGTGAAAAAGTAAATATAATTAAGGATTATATGAAGGATTTTGGAATGTAAGGATTGGATACGAGGGGAATTAGATGGTTTTTAGTGGAGCCCCACAGTTCAACTCAGCACTGAAAACTGATTAATTTACTAATTCAAAACAAACAGAATAGTTCAATTTGATTTAAATCTTAATACCTCGATTAATAGAAAAGATCATTTAATCATAATTACTTGAAGACCCTGATAAACAACATTCTTAGCAGTTGATGCTTTTAAGAATTAATGAATAAAATAAACTTTGTTCCAACGTGAGTTTAGACTAGTACCATACTAAGGGTTCGTGTGTTGTGTAGTTTTCTGTTCTAAAACTTATATTTGTCATCTGTAATCTCCGATATAAAAATAATTTATAAATAAATAAAATTTTCATGAAAGTAATTTTGAGACGTGGGCATAATACGGCTTACCTAAAATGTTATAACCCGAAAAAAAATCTCTACGACTAGTAGTTGAAAGTTTTTATTTTATTTTCATCAGCGATTCCCGAAACCATATTAGAAAATTTACTTTGGTTTTTACACACAAGAGTCACAGCTCGTAGTCTCATATCAGCTCTTGTTTAGTGATTATTGTGCCGACTTGACTATGAAAGCTAAAAAAAGAAGTGAATTATGTTAAAAATAAATAAAATAAAGATATTCAGTTTTAGATAATACAATTAACAGGAGAGTTGTAGATGTGACAGCAGCCACTGAAAAATAAGTCGCAACTATACTGCAATACGGATCAAATTCCGCAATGCAAACATACCAATCTACTAACATTTCTGAAAATTCTTAGTTATTTCGATTTGTTGAAAATGAAATAGCGATTTTTCATGTTGTTGAGAAGTTGTTGAAGGTGCAACAGGTAAAAGTATATTTATTCCGTGACTTCACATTAAAAATATTTCAAAATACTATGAGGAGTCTGTGTAGCCGTACTGTGGGAAAATCACCAGTTTATTGTAGAGATTTGAAATTTCTAGTTATTGAATTTTGCTATCATTAGTTAGGAAGACGTAACCAACTACTATTTCATGTCTTGAGATGTCCAAAAAAAAAAAAAAAAATGAAATAAGTAAATGTTTCCTATTCTCTGTGAAGTTGACTATACACTATGAGATAACTCGTGGTTTGCGTTTTTGCCTCGGCCTAAGCCTTCTATGGTTTATCTCGTTGTTTTACAAATACTTGTTAACACTATATTTATATAAAACTAATAACCCCATATTTCACAATATATACGAATTTCACCTCCTTAGTTGCACAAATATACCAAGTAAACAAAACCACGAGATAACACGTTGTAGGGGTCGCAAACAAGTTATAGGGGTCGGAAACAAGTTATTTGCAAGGGGGAAGTAGTCACATCTTTACATAGTACAAGAGCCAAAGAGGAGAAAAATGTCAGTTGGTTTTGTCCAATCTTTTATTACTTTATTCAAAGCTATTTATAATTATTAGTTAAAATTGATGAGTCTGCCAATTACAGTTAGAGTCTACGAATATAAACGTTAGAAACTACTTTATAGTACATAAAACTATCTTTAATTTGATTACTAAAGGACATCTGTACGTCCAATGCTTCCTCAGATATAGTTTTTCATAAATAAAAAAATAATTCCGAACAACTAGATATCAATATTTTGTGAATTTATCTTGGAAAATATCATAAAATCTACTACTCCTACGAAGATAATCGTCACAAACTACTTTATAACACATTTAACTAGCTTTAATTTGAGTGCAAATAGATATCTTTACGTCCCATGGTTCCTTAGATAAAGATTTCCCACAATAAATTCACCAACTACTAATTATTCAGAACATTATTTATGAAATGTTGTTTTTAAAAAAACTGTATCTCGGGAATTGTTAATACTAGGTCTCATATTTTAGAACATTTACTTTACTTTAAAGGCTCTACTAGGTCTCATATTTTAGAACATTTACTTTACTTTAAATGATTCTATTACGTTTCCCAGTGTTGAAGGTAGTTTCAAAGACATGAAGTTCCGAATGAAAAACTAATTTTTTTTTAAACATTTTTAAATAGCCGCCAATTTGTATTTCCCCTAACAACACTCGGCATACTGATCAATTTTGACTAGTAGTTATACTTAATTTTCATTAAGGTAATCTAAAATTGGGGTAAATAACAGATTTTCCACTTTTCCACCGGAGTTTTGTATAATCAGGACTAGGACTCCTAAATCCTTTGGCATTACTAGTAGACCAAGTAGTGGTCCACTTTGGCCTTTTTTCAACCAATAAAATAACCTGTTTCCCTCTCATATACTAGTATATTTATTCATTGCTTAAGCAGACATTAATTCTAATGTAGCAAAAATACGTACCCTATAAATAAATGAATAAATTAATGATTTTAACCAGCGTGTTGTTTATAACACAAAGCATTTTCGAAAAATATTTGAAGGGCCTCCATCTCTAATCTAGAGATGCCTATCTTAAAACGTCCGGAGCTTTTTAAGTTGGCTTGGTTAAAGATCCATAAGGGCCTGGTGGACAGTCCAGGTATTACCCTATCTTGCTTTGTAAGTATTGCTTCTACCAAGTGAAAATTAATATTTCATTGAAAATAGAAATTGTACAGGCTTACCTTACCTGTCTTATACAGGCTTATCTTAATCAAATAATTTACTACTACTATGATCTTTCTAATTAAACATTTATTTCATTTATGTTAATATTTGCTATGATACAAAAACCCAAGAGCTTCTAAGGAGTTTTAGTCTAGGTTTCTTTCTCCATAGATCTATGTTTAGGAATATTCATTCAAAAAGTTGTATTTTGCGTTTTGGCTGATAAAGTATTATTTTTTTCCTGATTTGATATAAAACCACTAATTGGCCGCTATATTGAAACGAAAGGGCGGATGGTAATGCCGAATCCTGAGGATTATCGTGGATTGACCTATGGTAATCGTTCCCTAGTCTCAAAAAAAAACATTGGGCGGGATACAAAAGAATTTTTGAACATAATCAAAAAGTACATGAAGAAAAAAAATATAATAATAAAGAAATAAAATAAAAAATAATTACATTCACACTATTATATACAATATTTACACTATTGACCTGAGGATCCTCGAGCCAACTCCATCTCCCACGTGTGAGGGCTAGAGCTTTATTTTATTCCAATCCTGCAATAATCAACTTTATATTTTACTTGATAATATTAATACTTGTAAAGCTTACCTAACCTTCTTTGAGTCAAATTAAGTACTTAATACATTTAAGTAAGCATACATAAAATACTAAACTAGTCTGGATAAAAAACTAAAATTTTGTCCATAACAAAAAAAGAAAAACCTAATTATATCAAATGATTTTATATTCCTATTAAGATGGATGGGAGTCAATTATTAAATTTATTAAAACTTCAACAATTTAAAGTTTTTAAAAAATATGCAAGACGTTATTGTAAAAAGGAATACTTCATTTTTATTTAAGATATTTATTGATAAATATTACAATCTGCCACAAATTGGGCAACGAGTAATAGTGATAAAAAATAATAAATATATATAAATGATATATTTAAATTTTTCTATTAGTATATAAACCAAAAGATAAATAAAATGAACATAATTAAACTATTTATATGAAGTAGTAAGGAGTGAGTAAAATAAGTATCTAAATAAATTGAACTAATATAACAATAAATAGAAACTCTAGTCACATTTACACAATTATGTACAATATTTGCACTCTCGACCTGTGGTTCGTCGATGGACTAACCCTACTCAATTTTTTTTATTTTAGTAGACATAGACTCTTCACAAATTACTAAATATTGGTTGTTGGTTAAATATTAATTAGTTTTAAATATAACTAAAATATTTAACATAAAATAAATGGTAATAGTATCGCATTTCCGAAACATAGATGAGTATAATCAAGAAGTAATGATGTATAGAAAACATTAAATTTTTAGAAAACAAACGAACTGCTTAAAAAAACAAAATTAACATTTATTTCTACTGTTGTCTTACAATTGGAGAAAGAATATTACGACACACGTGATTAAAATTGTTCTATACTGAAGAAATTCTAAAACTTTAATTAATGTTTTAAACAGGTCATATTTTATAATATTATTGGTCAAGATAAGGAGAAGACGGTTGGGTGTGCGGTCAATGGGGAGCACAATATAAGTTTTACTTAAAAACTTATTTTTTAGTGCCAACGTTTCGAACAGAATTGCAGGGCTCCATAAGGGCGCCTGCAGGTTCAATACCGCGTACCAAGTATCTTCTTCTTATATGTAATCCTCAGTCAATTATTACTTAACTCATCATTATTGATAAATATGTTGGAATTACGGATTTAGTCAAAAGAACAAAATAAATACCTCAATATAGAAACAAAGGAACATTTTGCAAACAAATTCAAATTGTTTTCGAGATAGTGGCTTAGTGTGTCAAGTATAATGTACTTAAAATTCGATAGGACACTGATGAATAACACCTTAAAGTTTTTACAATATTCGGTAACTAAAGGCATATTGTTTCCATGAAAACAAGTCCACTCTAGTTTCATCCGTCCTTTGGTGCATTTTGTGAATTTCAAAACAATTTGAGTTGATTTCGCCAAAATTATATTGAAAATGATGTTTCTTGTATTCATATCTCAAATTTCTAGTCGTGAAACAGAATGATGTATTTCGACGTCGCTTTGTTGTTGGCTTAATAGATGGACATAGTTGGTATTCCACGTTCATTTCACTTAGCAGGGATCCGTGACACTCCAATACGCCAGAGAGACACGTCTCTACTTTTCGAAGTCGTGCGCTATTCCTTTCTCGAGGTGCGACCACAGGAAATATCACAGGAAATATTAGAGGATCCTCATGGTTAGAATCCAGTTTACAAATCATGCATCAGCAAATAATTTTAAAAATTTGTTTCTACCACACTTAACACAGAAACAACATTCTGCCAGTCCTAAAACTATTACTAACAAATATATATATAAAAGGTATGGTTCGAATCTTAATCCGCAATAAAATTTTCAATTACTGAACCGATTTACATGGAGTTGTTTCAAAATGTTCCCTGTGGCGATGGGAAGGTTTGGGAAGCTACTGCAATCCCCGATTTCTCTGGTTGGGAAAAAATCATGTGATCAAAATTAAAGGTTTTTGGTGCGCAGCTCAGAAAGTAAAGGTTTTTTTCACGACGATAAAGCGATCGATTCGTCCCTTTCTGAAAAATAAGAAAAAAATATTACTCATTCTATTAAACAATATTATATTCACAAAAAAAAGTATAAAACATAATGAGGCTTCGAGTCAAATAGGTCAACAAATTTTCTCTAGGAATAAACAAAAGATATTCTTTTTTAGCGTCGTCTAAAATCCTCAAATATATAATTTGAAAAATAGCAAAGAAATTTCAGCTTGTTTATTTGAAGGATTTTTTACCTCCTGGTGCCTATTGTTCAGACAATCGTTAATAACTCTTTTTCATTGTATCCAATTCCTACGTTAATAAAACCATTGGAAAGCTTTGTAAAACGGAAAATGTCTGGTCTTTTAACAGACATATAAAATTTAGAATTCTAAGGGTCAAATATTTATTTCAAATAAAGAAAAACATTTCAAACGTTTTATTTTATATCTTTAATTCTAATTTGTTTAATTAGATCCGGTTTGTGCCCTTTAGTCAGGTTTTTAGTGCCTTAAACCACTGCCAAGTTTGGTGTACATTATGCTGAGTCCTGTTGAAAAGTTCTATTTTTTTATTTCTCAAAAGAAATCAAAGGCCCGTGTAAGCCGAAAATTTTGGGCTAAAAAACTTTATGTTTCATTTTCTTCGAAAATTCGTATTTATGTGTCTCTTGAGGTGCTAATATCGGACTTGATTGCGCTAACAAAAACTGCGCCACACTTCAATAGGTCTATCGGTCAGAATCGTTTCATCGTCCAACTTGTATTATAGCACAATGGGGTAATTTTATGACTTATATATGTATGTCAACATGATAGATAAACAAATTATCTAAAATAAGAAAAAAACGACAAAAGTATTAATGATGATACAGCGAATTTTTGTTCTGTTTTTATTTTCAATGCTTTCTCAGATGGTTGACATAGCAATCCAATTTCTTTCCTTAGCCTAATTAATAGGGGGAAAAACTTTATTAAAATATAAATATAAATTTGTCCTGCCCAACTTCATTGGGAAGCTAGTTACACACCATACTTCTTTTAGTCTAATCAGGCGATAATTTTAATCTAACAACAAATAAAAGGGAATAGTTCTAATCTCTCTTCACAATAAACTGGGAAACATTGTTGTTCTATATTACTATTAGATATAGATAAATGCACAGTCCATATACAATCAGAGCAAATAGCTTATAATCAGACCATTTTCAAAAACAATATGAAGATCGTGCATGTATTCGTATTAATTTCACTTTTTGTTCCAAGTTTTATTCCAAGAATCACTAAACTATTTTTTTCTAAGGAATAAATACTACATGTACTTAAAATTTGATGAAAATATGTGGAACAGCCTTAAAAATGAAATAATTATTGTTTATTAGTATGCCTGGAGAGGCCCAACTCATGCACCTTAGGAACTCATATTGAGAGAAATTTTGGATCAAATTTGAAGTTCTATCAATTTCTCAATAAGTATATTTTATAGAAGTTCCTACATTTTTGTATAAGTCCTCATATAAATGTTTTCAGAACTTCCGAAGATCGGAAGGAAAATCTTTGAGAGACATGTAATTGTTAAGAAAAATGTTTCAATTAGGGAGAGCCTAATTAGGCGTCGACAGATTTTAATAAATAAAAGATGAGACCTAACACTCTTCAAATAATTCGTAAATCCAAGTGCGGTGAAATATTTGTTAAGAATAAATAGTTTTTTTTTTT
>NW_027107138.1:394968-395340 GCF_000696795.3 Halyomorpha halys | reverse complement strand
ATCTAGAGCTGCACCTAGCCGTATTAGATTACTGGTCCGTCCACTTCATCTCGGCAACTAGATCTGTACCTTTCCTTATCAGCTTATTGGTCTGTCCGCTTTATCTCGGGATCTGGAGCTGCACCTAGCCTTATTAGATTACTGGTCCGTCCGCTTCATCTCGGCTACTAGAGCTGTACCTAGTTAGGGCTAGGATCCCCGAGCTTTCTCCATCTCTCACATGTGAGGGCTAGGGCTTTATTTTATTCAAATCCTGCTATAATCACTTAAAATATTTATTGATAATATTAATATTTGTAAAGCTTACCTAACCTTCTTTGAATCAAATTAAGTACTCAATACATTTATGTAAGCATACATAACATACTAAAC
>NW_027107138.1:394612-394918 GCF_000696795.3 Halyomorpha halys | reverse complement strand
TTAGCTTTAAAATATGTAAAAAATAACCTGTTATTTACCTTCGATTAGACTCTTGAACCCGGGGTTATATCTGAAACATGTCGTTCTAAAAAATACAAAATCCGAATTCAAAACTGTACATATAAAATAATAGTAATAAAAGTAACAACTCCAATTCAACCTCAACCAAATAATAACTTATTGTTAATAAATATAATAATGATAAATTAAATTTAATAATATAATAATACATTTCAGTGTAATGTCGGTAATCCGAAATAATTGCTGCAGATGAAGGCGTTGTGTGAGAAAGTTAAAAAAAAATCA
>NW_027107138.1:387826-388512 GCF_000696795.3 Halyomorpha halys | reverse complement strand
CCGGGCTGAACGGTTAATCAAGACATTATATTTGCCTTGTGGCTCATTTCTCCAAAACAAGATTCATATTTTGCCTACATATATACATTCTTTATTTATTTGTATATATTTAATTTGTTGTTAATAATTTAATTTTTTTCTAGGAGGTTAGGGAAAAAAAAAAGAAAAGAAGGTAAATCAAGCATTTATCAGGTCTAGTCATAGCACCGGTGGCGTAAACTCTACTTGAGATAGAGAAGTTCATTACCAATCGATTCTCACAAGAGTTGTTTTTTAGTATGTTCACCTATGATGATGGCCTATCACAACTCCTTTTCTCCAGTAATCCTAGTCCGTCCGCTTCATCTCGGCAACTAGATCTGTACCTAGCCTTATCAGCATGCTGGTCCATCCGCTTCATCTCGGCAACTAGAGCTGCACCTAGCCTTATGAGGTTACTGGTCCGTCCGCTTCACCTCGGCAACTAGAGCTGCACCTAGTCTTATGAGGTTACTGGTCCGTCCGCTTTATCTCGGCAACTAGAGCTGCATCTAGCCTTATCAGCTAGCTAGTCCATCCGCTTCATCTCGGCAACTAGAGCTGTACCTAGCCTTATCAGCTTGCTGGTCCATCCGCTTCATCTCAGCAACTAGAGCTGTACCTAGCCTTATCAGCTTATTGGTCTGTCCGCTTTATCTCGGCATCTA
>NW_027107138.1:386649-387082 GCF_000696795.3 Halyomorpha halys | reverse complement strand
TCCGCTTCATCTCGGCAACAAGAGCTGCACCTAGCATTATGAGGTTACTGGTCCGTCCGCTTCACCTTGGCAACTAGAGCTGTACCTAGCCTAATCAGCTTGCTGGTCCATCCGCTTCATCTTGGAACTAGAGCTGCACCTAGCCTTATGAGGTTACTGGTCCGTCCGCTTCACCTCGGTAACTAGAGCTGCTCCTAGCCTTATGAGGTAACTGGTCCGTCCGCTTCATCTCGCCAACTAGAGCTGCACCTAGCCTTATGAGGTTACTGGTCCGTCGGCTTCATCCCGGCAACTAGAGCTGCACCTAGCCTTATCAGCTTGCTGGTCCATCCGCTTCATCTCAGCAACTAGAGCTGTACCTAGCCTTATCAGCTTGCTGGTCCGTCCGCTTCACCTTGGCAACTAGAGCTGTACCTAGCCTAATCAGCTTGCT
>NW_027107138.1:381327-382460 GCF_000696795.3 Halyomorpha halys | reverse complement strand
ACCTAGCCTTATTAGATTACTGGTCCGTCCGCTTCATCACGGCAACTAGAGCTGTACCTAGCCTTATTAGATTACTGGTCCGTCCGCTTCACCTTGGCAACTAGAGCTGCACCTAGCATTATGAGGTTACTGGTCCGTCTGCTTCACCTTGGCAACTAGAGCTGCACCTAGCCTTATGCGGTTACTAGTCCGTCCGCTTCATCTCGGGAACTAGAGCTGCACCTAGCCTTATGAGGTTACTGATCCGTCCGCTTCATCTCGGAAACTAGTGCTGCACATAGCCTTATGAGGTTACTGGTCCGTCCGCTTCATCTCGGGAACTAGAGCTGTACCTAGCCTAATCAGCTTGCTGGTCCATCCGCTACATCTTGGAACTAGAGCTGCACCTAGCCTTATGAGGTTACTGGTCCGTCCGCTTCACCTCGGCAACTAGAGCTGCTCCTAGCCTTATCAGCTTACTGGTCCATCCGCTTCATTTCGGCAACTAGAGCTGTACCTAGCCTTATGAGGTTACTGGTCGGTCCGCTTCATCTCGGCAACCAGTGTAGTTGATCCCGTTTCTCCCCGGCTCTAGTCCGTCCGTTTCATTTCGGCAACTAGGGCTGCGCCTAGCCTTTTCAGCTTACTGGTCCGTCCGCTTCATCTCGGCAACTAGAGTTGCACCTAGCCTTATGAGGTTACTGGTCCGTCCGCTTCATCTTGGTAACTAGAGCTGCACCTAGCCTTATGAGGTTACTGGTCCGTCCGCTTCATCTCGGCAACTTGAGCTGCACCTAGCCTTATCAGCTTACTGGTCCATCCGCTTCATCTCGGCAACTAGAGCTGTACCTAGCCTTATTAGCTTGCTGGTCCATCCGCTTCATCTCGGCAACCAGTGTAGTTGATATCGTCTTTCCCCGGCTTTAGTCCGTCCACTTCATCTCGACAACTAGATCTGTTCCTGCCCTAATCAGCTTATTGGTCCGTCCGCTTCATCTCGGCAACTAGAGCTGCACCTAGCCTTATGAGGTTACTGGTCCGTCCGCTTCATCTCTGCATCTAGACCTGTACCTAACTTTATGAGGTTACTGGTCCGTCCGCTTCATCTCGGCAACTAGATCTGCACCTAGCCTTATGAGGTTACTGGTCCGTCC
>NW_027107138.1:372618-381162 GCF_000696795.3 Halyomorpha halys | reverse complement strand
ATTGATAATATTAATATTTGTAAAGCTTACCTAACCTTCTTTGAATCAAATTAAGTACTCAATACATTTATGTAAGCATACATAACATACTAAACTAGTCTGAATAAAAAACTAAAATTTTGTACATAATACTAAAAGAAAAACGTAATTATCAAATGATTTTATTTTTTTATTAAGATGGATGGGAATACATTTTTCAGCTTCTTAAAACGACCTCAATTTTGAGTTTTAGAAAAAATATGCAAGACCCTTCTACATAGGGTTTAAATTAAAAGGGGAGTATTTAAAAATATTCTTCGAAGCCGAATTTCCTTTATAATTGTCCCTTAAACTTTACATAGTATGTTCTGAAATACGCCATTAACCAAAAAACCTAACAAATAATACGTCAAATTGGAATTTTTTTAAAAGATTTATTTATTTTAAATAATATGTTTACTTAGATAGTATAATATAATAATATTTTTTTTAAAAAAAGTCGCAATTCCATAGTCACAACAAAGCAAGATGGAAGAAGGAAGGTCTACAGGTGGACAAGGAATCCAAGCTAAAAACAAACACTCAACACTAAAACGCTAAAAACTAACACTCAACGTTCGATGTAACAATTTTGTTCTAGAGACTTTTTCATAATGAACTGAAACCAGAAGTTAATACTATTCCCATAACATTCGTCACTTGTGTTCACTTATTGTTTTTATTTTATTCTTTTTTTTAGGTTGAAATCGACTCTTCACAAGTTAATCAATGCATTTACTTATTAAATAAATTTATAAATTTTAAACTATAAATGAAATAATTAAAAAAATATTAAAATGAATAACAAGACGTATTTATTTGTACTGACGTTTCGTCCTGAATTTCAGGCCTACATCAGGGTGAAGATGATGTCCAAAGTCTACTTCTACTACAAGACGTCGAAACGCCGGCACAAACACATACGTTTTGTTCATTTGTGTTTCTATGCTGACCGGACCCCCGACCATCTCCTCATGCTCAACTATTAACACCTCTAAGTGAATAAATATTGCTATAAATAAACCTAAATGTGTATAGTATAAGAAATTTAGTTAAAGCATTGAATCTTACACGATAAAAATCTACATTTAGCCCCAAAAGAGTAAAACATCCAATTTTGTGCAGAAAAAGCTCAGAACGTGCAAAATTGAGGCAAAAAACAAAAAGTACAATTGTGTGGAAAATTAAATTAACGTTATTTTAATGTCTTCCATAATTCGAATTTCTTTCGAGGTTTGGTGGAAATTCAAGCTAAGGTACAAAAGTTGCAATTCCACGAAAATCCGGTATTTAGTTATAACACTTTATCGTTTTAAAGAATTAACTGCTTTCCATAATATACATACATTCACTATTAGCTATTTCTTGGAACTTCTTTGCTGGTTTTAACTCACAACTTTTAGTTAACCCGACTTTTTATGCCAGAATTTATATCACTCTTGGAGAAAAACTTTCCATATAGTTTTTTATATTTGCGTTTCGTAGATCTATAAAAGAGATAATTCAGTTTCCGTGTATCAATATTGACCTGCCTCATGATTTGGAACAAAGTGCGATGGTAAATATACGTGTAATTTTGATAATATTTTTGTAATGTTTACTTTTATAATAGTAACATTAATTCGTATAAAGTAAACATTTTTTTACTGACAATAATTCTCTGACTTATTTTAAATATACATTTTTTCATTCGTCTTCACCACTTCTTGAATGTCTTTTTCATTATTCGAATTCCTGCCGAGGTTTGGTGGAAATCAAAGCTGGAAAAACAAAGATGCAGTTCACGAAAATTCGGTCTCTAGTTACGACTCAGCAAAATTCAAATCAAAATCCGAAACATTGTAGAGGTCACTGAGACTGAACAAGTACAGTAGGGTTGTATATCCAATATCAGCAACACAAATATATACAAACCAAATTAGGAATAAGACATTTTAAAATTTCTCTTATAAAATACGTAAAATGGTTAAAACAATTTTTGTTTTCTCTCTAATTGGGAGTTTTTCCTTCTAATATATTTCCTACATTAGGTACTCAGAATATATTGCTTATTCTGTGAATAGAACATCTTCCTTAAAGTATCTTTATTTCTTTGACATTTCCTATCATCGGATATATCCGCTCATTCTCAGGATTCATAAGGAAAACTTATCTCAATTATTCCTTTTCCTTAATTAATCCATGTAAATTTAGGAGTTTTCTACCAACAATTAATATGTCAACTTTTAAAAAGTTATTAATTAGGAGCATCTAATGAATATAAATTAAATTCTTATTAAAATTAAATATCTGTAACAGCAATTTGACGGGGGAAAATTACAATTTTTTAATAAATCCATTTTCCGGCGTATAATTTTGAATTGTCAAATAAAACTTACTTTTAAGAAGTAGATACATCGTCTTTTGATAGAAAACTCCTCAATTATATGTTATCAATAGTTAAAATATTTAAACTATTACAAACAAACTGATGATATTATTCTATAAACAAACGAAATTCGAACTGTTAGCCTATTGTACGAGTAAGGATAGTTGTGTCATGATAGGTTCCTTTCTGACATCTTAAATTTTAACTATCGGCAAAATATAATTTTTATCGATACGCTAAAAAAAAAGGAAAAATTAAACTTTGACAATTTTTAATAAACCTGGATGAAAAGGGAAAAAACCCAAATATAGGAAATGAAAAAATGTTAAAAAATTAAAAGAGAATTATGATTTGACAAATTACCAAATATAAAGTAATTTTTTTTTTTTTATATACTAGCAAAATTCAAATGACATGATGCTATGAGGAAGCTGTATTATTTCATTTCTAAGGTTTCAAATAACTGAGATTTGATTCGAAAATATTCCTACTATAGTCTAACATAATAATTTAAGATTTTATCAAATAACTTTAGCTTTGTATTTATTCAATTTGTTGAAGTTTCAAGAATATTTATTATAACTGCTGTTTATATTGGTGGATGATTTCAGCTTTTAATGGTGTTTTTAGCATTTTATATTGTTTGTCAATTTATATTATTATTAGGCGGATATTTTTATTAATTTATTCTCATAAAAAATACATAATGCTTGTCATAATAAAAAAATTATCAATCTTTATTAGGTTAGGAAATATCCTCATTTTGTAAAGTGTTATTGTCTAAAAGCAAATACTGTATAAATAATAAATATAAAAATAATTTGATAGGGGAATGTAAAGGGCAGAGCAAATGTTAAGTATTTAAAAAAAAAATACTGTTAAACGACAATACTTTACAAAGTCCACTTAGAGGTCGATGTGAAAAACCATCTTTATTTAGCTTACGTAGTTTTACTTACAAGCAGACACTATAAACAAATTGGAATAATAAAAACACATTTCATTTCCAAATTTTTCTAGAGCACGTGTATCTAGAAAAATGTAAATTAATGTTAAGATAGACCTCTAAATACTTTGTGCTAGTTGATGAAATTGTCTTTATCACTATAATTTTTCCATATATTCTTACGGAACAAACAATTTATTAAATTTCCCCGTTAAAATATAATTATAAACTTAATCTTATTTTAAAGATTCCAAATCAATTTGTTATCTAAGCTCCTTGGCTATGATTTATCCCTGGAGAGCTTTAATCGTTTGTTTTTTAAATTCATTGATGTCCAGCCAGGGTCAAAAGTCTGGCAGGTGTGTTTTTATCGTGTGCTCACTAGAGCGAATCAATGAGTCACAACGGTGTGAGGGACTCTCTGGTTCGCCGGATCCAAAACATTCAAAATGAAACGAACAAGAAATCGTGAAAAAGTGACAAGAAAATTACTTAGAAGGAATTGAAAACGGCTACAGAAGAGGATGTGAATTAAGAAAATATCCATCTAAATTATTATACTTTACTCAACTAAAAAAAATTTAAAACAATGATAGTTTTGATTGTTTTTTTCAAATCAGTATTATTAAATCCCTTATGGTTTACAGGACTCACTTAATTATACTGATTGTATGTTTCATCAAATATCAGCCCTTGTATTTCAGTAGAGCTTATAACAAAAGAAAATTGTAAGTGCTAAGTTAATGGCATCTAAAAAGGATTGGTATCTGATTATAGTAAATGCAATTATATTTTCTAAAATCTTCAGGCAATTTAGCATTGGTTCATTAACGAATTATAGTTTACTGAAAGGGAAGTGACTGTACTAGTAAATAAAATAACATTCTTAAATAATTGTTAAAAATTATGAAAATTGGAGAGAGTATATCCGAAACTTTGTATAATAGATAAATACAAGTATATATGAATAAGGATGAAATGAATAAAATAAAAAAATTATTTTTAAAGAAAGTTTAGGAGTGTTATTCTTCCAGAACACTGTACTCCTATTATTATACTATAGTACTTTTCAAACTAACTATAACACCCATAGAAAAATAATTAGTTATTATTTTGTAATTATTATAGATGAAGAAGATGGATATGGTCCAGATTAAAAAAAAAAATCAAGTCAAGGTTTCGATCCAACTAAGCAGGTCTTCATCAACGCTAATATAAAAGGATACAGGGTGGGTGAAGCTGATGTAAGAGTATAAAAGTGATATGTAAATAAAACAGAAATAAAGTTAGAGGTATACAAAATAGAAAGACATTTATTTAAACAAATTGATATAAAACATACATAAAAGAAAGTAAGGAAGTTAAATAAGAATACCTAAAAGATATATAAACTGCCATAGTGATAAAAAAAAAGGTATATGTTACCAAACAGACCTATAACAACAACTATTAAACAAGAATTCTAATTCTTAAAATCTTATAATATGTTCTGGATAGACAAGAGAACAAAATGAATAAAATAGTTTTGTGACTATTATCTTCTTGTTCTTCTAAAGTAAACTTTTGGATTATTAACATGTAAAAAGCTAGGAAACAATGATTTCGAATAACCAATATTAAAAAATGGAGAACAAATGTCGATTACATTTTTAAGCATAGCTGGTTGAAAAAATAATGAGCAAAAGCAATTCGCGATTCTATTTTGTTTCAATAATAATTTTCTGTTCCAGTAACACTATCCAACTGGCGAAACTTGGAAATAAAATCCTGCTTAATAGTTTTAAGTTGAAGGAATTATGACTCCTCTATAATCGCAGAAATATATAAAAAATGTATTGAACTAAAGATGAATTTGAGGATTGGAGGAGACTAAGAGAGGAACTTACCGAAGAAGAAGCTTGAGGCGTCGCCAGGCAGTGAGCAGCCGCCGGCGGCACATAGCGGACTGTCACTAACCACTCTGCCCCACTCTAAGGGCCCAATTGCTTTTATACACTAGCAACCATATTATCGAATTAAATTATTATTAAAAAAATATATATAATTTTAGACAGTTCTACCACCTAGGTAAATTATAACAAACAACTCGAATTTGGGGTCTGTTTCTAAATGTCAAATATCGATTACTACCTAGTAAATTACAAAAAAAGAAAAAGTTTTATTTCCTTTAAATATTTTAGGGTCATTTACTGGATCAGTTGTGCATTTATTTAGTGAGTTATAGTGAATAACTCACTATTATCAGAATAACCTTTAATTAATGTTTTAGTGTTTTTAATTAACTCCTTATTTTATATATTAAATTTTATTTATTACATAATTTAAAATCAGTAGACAGCAATAATGATGATTGTGACTTTTATGTATATATAAGACTAGGTAAGAAGACCAGATATATTATAAAATTTTAAATTGGAAGAAATAATTATATTAAGGTAATAAATTGAATAAAATAAATTTATGTTGTTAAATTATTGTATAGTTGTATACATAGTATGATGGGGTGATTGTAAAGGAACGTTGTTAATGATAAATTAAAATAATGAAAGTTATAGAGGAATTAAGTTTAAGTATTTAGGTTCTACAGAAACTAGAAAAAACGAATAAAAGCGAGGTTAAAGGCAGAAAATGCTCTTTATTTTTCAATTTCGAAATTGTTTAGCTGGCGCCTTCTTTCTAAAAACGTAAAAGCTAGAATTTACAAAACAATTATCCTTCCCACTGTTCTTTATGGATGCGAAACGTGGCCTCTTACAGCAAGGGAACAACAGCGCCTTAAACTATTACGTGAAATATTCTGACCAAAACAGGAATAACTGGCAAAAGAATTTCGGAGGCTACATAACGCTGAACTGAGGGAACTGCACCCAGTGAATATAATTAAGGTTATTGCATTGCCACCAACATGATGGCTGTGTTCAAAAGGCTGTAGGGGTGAGTAAAGAGTGGAGCCCTAGCTGGGAGGATTGCTTATAAGTGATTTAGTTGATTTGAGTTTGGAGGGGCCTCACTAAAGGGATGTATGTAGAGAGCCGATACCACCGCTCTACCGCTACCATCGAATCGGTATTTCGGATTTCAAACGTAATCTTCCCACTTCAACTGTCATATAGCTTATCACGAAACTTTGCGCCTGACTGATTTGCTTATATGATATTTCTTTAAAATCAATAAAATTTCCTACAATTTTAAACCAAAAAAGAACTCGGTTCAACCACGTCGTTGTGTTGTGTCGTAGAGGAGGGAAAGATTAGTACTCGATACGCAGTACTAATCTTTCCCTCCTCTACGACACAACCCCTGATGAAGACCTGAAACTCAGGTCGAAACGTCGGCATAAAATAAATAAATATGGTTTTGTTTATTTATGTTGTTCTTTGCTGACCGCACCCCCCGACAAACTTCTTCAAGCATTAATCTACGGTCAACTATCTACACCTCAATTATTAATTTAGTAGAAATGAATCTGTTTAATTTTTTTTATAGATTTTATAATCTGAAAGAGAGAGAGAAATACTTTATTTATCTATGCTGCCTAAATACATTAGGTTGCTATCTCATACAGCATACTTACACATTCATGGTATAATCATAAAAAAAAAAAAGGGATACAATAGTTTCCTTTTACAATCCATTTCGGTCTGTACAACAAATACAAATGTTTCATTCATTCCTATTTTTCTTTCTCATTTCTGCTCCTCCAATTTCACCCTTTCACAATTATTCAATTCACCCGATCAACAAATTCGCTCTCCAGAATTCACCCTCCTAGATCCTCTTCAGTGACCCGCTAAATAAATTCAATATTAAACGGTCATGTGAGAACATCAGAACATCATTCATAGTCACAGCAGTAGATCAGTCTACCAAGAACAAACAAATAGATACATTTTACGAGAATAAGACTAACACATAGATTAAAAGGAAAATATAATAAAAAAAACCGGTTACATGAAACACTTGAATGGATAAATAAGTTTTTAAAAAAACAAATAAAAAATTAGTATTAATAAAATAAAATAATTTAATGAATAAATACCATTTAATGAATAAAACATTCAAATGAATGGAGAGAAAAAAAGTTTCTCTAAAAAGAGAAAAAAAGTCTTACGGCACTTTGGCGTTCTGTCGCTAAAGACAATCTTTTAATCGATTGTGAAGTTTATCGAAAACATCTTAAGGTAGTTGAAAAACTTGTTTTCATCTCCCCCGAAATTGTTGAAACTGAGATGTAAAAATGCACGGTTCACATCTTATTTTGTTGATAGAATAAACTCACTGACGATTAATACGATACTACGGTTCATAAACCATACTGCCAAGAGGCACCTTCAATTCATGGTTACTGGATGACTGCTGACATGAGATTAAAAGTCACAGGGGATAACGGGAAAAAGGACCTTGATGGGCCATTCCAATGGTTAAAAAAGACCTTGTACAAATACCATCCATGAAGAGTCATGGGTTCAGTATTTTGTAATAACTGTTTCTTGAACAATGGTTGTGTAAGTAACAGATTGGTTAGGGCCTAGTTTTTTACCCAAGTATGTGTGCCTTAGAGGCTGGGTGTGGCCCAGAAGGCCCCCCCTAACCCACTGGGATGGCTCACGGATACAATAACAGAATAAACAATTATCTGTCACAACCGGATTCGAACCCAGGTCCGTGAGTTAGTAACGGCGCCTTACCAAAACTCAGTCCTGTTCCATCAAGATTCTAAATTCAGTGAGGATTTAATTGTTCTTTATGTATTACACTATCAAGGTTTCTTTTTTATGTATTAAATCAAATGCACTCGATTCCGAAGATAAAATATAAGTCTGTAGTCTAAATCAAAAATCTAGATAACTATGCTCTTCTCGTTGTAAAGGTTTATTCTACATTTGGAAAATAATGAAAAAGGTTAGAACTATGGCTTGCAAAAATCGTTTCTGAGATAGGATTAAGCCTGTTATTTCCTTCAATCAGACTTTATATATATATATAAGACTTTATATATATATATATGTAACATATATATATATAAGTTAACTGTTATCATGTTCGAAAACTCAAGAAAAGGAATAAGGGACAAGTAATGACACTCTGGGTTGCAACTAATAAAAAAAAATAAAAAAAATTAATGTTTTAGTGTTTTTAATTAACTCCTTATTTTATATATTAAATTTTATTTATTACATAATTTAAAATCAGTAGACAGCAATAATGATGA
>NW_027107138.1:363209-370594 GCF_000696795.3 Halyomorpha halys | reverse complement strand
CTCCCCCCACCCGTTTACGAACAATCCTCGTAAACTAATATTATATAATATAATAATATAGAAAACTAAAAGAATAAAGGAAAACTATTTACAGAAACAATAAAATACTATACACATATTATAGTAAAAACTAACAAGCTACCCGAAGTAAATCCAATATTTAAACCTAATATAAGTAAGTAATCCATAATAATAATTTATTTAATTAATAATAAGTAAGTAATAAGTAAATCCAAATTTAAACCTAAGAATAAAATAAAACAACTCTTCATACAATACATAAATAAGCTAAAATGAAAAAAAAACAAAAAAACAATATTTACAAAAGTCAAAAAGCAATCTTAAACAAAAAACAATAAATAGAATAAATAACAAAATTTCCTGTAACTATCTGAGCTGGCAATATGAGAACACTTCAGTTGTTATGTTGCCATTGGAAGTTTTAACTCTTCAATATGGACAGTTCTCCTCTTTTTTGGTTCTTTGATACTTTTTACAATGACAATATTATGTTCTCTAATAATTATCGCCCTGAATGGACCCTAGTATCGCTGTATCTCCTTAACCCAACTTTCTGTATACGATCGTCCCGATCTCCCATCCTGTCTGTGACCTTTAAATTCTCCCGTGCCACCCTCCTGATGTCTTCCTTTCCCATTCTTCCTTGGGCCTTTTCCCATAACTTTCTCCGAGCAACAAGGTTGTTGCGTATCTCCTCACCGTCCACTGCCGTGATCTTATAGTCCCGTCGGTGTCCTCGAAGCCCAAAGACGATCTCAAATAGTGAAAACCCCGTAACGGTGTGTATGGTATGATTATATGCCACTTTAGCCTAAGGCATTGCTACATCCGTTTCCAATCCCTTGTCGATCTGATATAAGCGAAAATGGACACTCAACGTACCATGAAACCGCTCTATGCTTCCTCTGCTCTTGTGCTCTGGTGTGTTGAGATGCCATACTACGTTCATTCCTGTTATAATCACGGCATTATCGAATTCTCAGCCTGAATCTGACTCACACAGTGCTTACTCACGTCTGTAATGATATTGAATTGCCGGGTAAAGTCCGGGAACGCAAGCACCGGCTCCTGCTGTAGCTTCTCCATGTACCGCCTGTTATTGTCTTCCACCATCGGTGTGATAATCACCTTTCTGCCTTTCTTTAGTAGATTTTTGAGTGGAACGAGGTACTCGGGCATTCCTGATATAAATCTCCTGTATTAATTCAAAGTTCCCAGCAACCTTCAAACTCCCTTCACACCACTAGGCACTACCATCTTCCGTATAGCTGCGACTTTATGTGCGTCGGGTTTAACTCCTTCGTTAAAAATTATGTGGCCTACTTAAGTTTATGTGATCCTGCCCCAAAGATGATTTCTCTGCTGATAATTTGAGCCCAAATTGCCTAATTCTCTGGAATACGCTGTGTAAATTCTGCACATGTTCTTCTCCGTTCTTATTGAACACTAGGAGACATACAGATTTGTCTACTCCCCTCAAAAACTCGTCCATCAGGCGCTGGAAGGTTATGGTAGCATTTTTGAGGCCAAACGGCATCCTTGTAAATTCGTAGTGTCCTCTCTCGAATGTGAATGCCGTCTTATGTTGATCCTTAGGTGCATTTTTATTTTATGATATCCGGCCTTCAATGTCAATGTCCAGTGTGCTGAATACTGTCGCCCCGCACAGCCTGTTCAAAATGTATTCAAATCTGGGAATCGGATACTTTCCGTCTATGGGATTCTCATCAGCTCCCTGTAATCTATCACCACTCTGTACTTTTCAGTAGTTTCACCTGGTGCGCTCTTCTTTTTAACCACCCACAATGGACTATTGTATGGGGATGTACTATCAATAATTATTCCCTGGTGTTTTAAACTTTTGAGCTCTTCCCGGATGTGGTGACGTAGCGCTGCGGGTATCTCCTCTCTTTCACGTATCTAACCTTATCTTCTTTTAGTATGATTTCATGGTCAGTCTTCCCAGTTGTCCCGAGCATCTCCCCTCCTTTAAAAAAAATATCTTCATATTCTCTCCTAAGTCTCTATCTCCAGTCTTCAGCCTGATTAATTGCTCCGACCAGTGCACCCTCGGTTTTCTTTGTCGATGGCTTTGCACATTTTACCCCCCAACCTAATTCTTCATTTTCCCTAGATATTATTAACCCAAGCACCCACTGGCAAAAAGCACTGCGTTAGCAGGTTGTTACAATTGACATGGTAAGATAAAAACACAGGCGATATCTGCGTAGACAAAAGGGATTATGGGGGAAAACAAAAACACGAGAGATATGTTTAGAGGAGTGGGGCTTTGGTTTTGTGAAGGGGAATCTTCAGCACGTCCTGGATAGGAGAGTTATTGCATTACATCGTTAGAGATTATATCTCTATAATTCTGGCGATACGGTGACCGGAAAGGAAATATCGGAAATATCATTTAAGTTAAAGTTAAGTCAATCTATCAGTTCTCATTGTTTTATTAAATGATATGAATTCTTTTCATTCTGTGTACGTATATTTCTTCTTATCATTAAACTTGTACATATAGTTGTTCATGTACATATAGTTATGTACATGTTCATATACATATAGTTCATGTACATATAGTTCTCCTGTTCATTCTTATGCATGTACACTGTTTGCAACTTGTTAATTTTACCTCTGTTTTTTTTGTTATGTTTACTTAATATTTCGATAACTCAACAGGTAGAAGGTAACACCCCTAGGTTTTCTGTTATCTACATGTAAAGATATTCGCCAGTGGTTATAATTCGATTATTATTTATATAAGGGTATATTGTGGGCACATTGTTTCGGGGTTTTCGTTATTTCCAAGGAAAAAATAACGTGGCGCCTAAGGAGCAATTTATTCTTTATTTTTTTTGTCTTTTTTTCTCTTTTGGCGATTATACTATTTTTTTTTTTCCTTTAACTCACCCCCTTCTCCGCTGAGCGTGGGCAAGTATAAACGATAAATATATAACTAAGGGAAGATCAAAATTTGCGGTTATAAGGTCACACCCCACAATCACTTTGTATTCCCTCGACATACTAGCGACAATATGTACCGGAAAGTTCTCCCTACTAAATCTCCTCCTCCCCCTCTACGTCACAAGGGCCACCCTGGCTCTTCTACTTCCATTCGGGCCTTCGCCTCTCCAGCGCTTGTTTCTATGAGATCTTGAGCACATTCTACAAACGAACGGTCTCTCGGCATTTCCTCCTTCTTCCCCAGTTTATTTGCCAACTGAATCTTCAGTACCATTGATAGAAATTCCATCTGACTCTATTATTTTATTGTCTCCATCATCTTGCTGAGTTTATCTTGAATGCTGTTATAGCCTGCCAGGAGTTTTGCGGCATACTGACCACTAGACCGTCTCGGTTTTTTTGTTTCTCTGATCATCATATATCCTCCTCTGGGGTTCACCGTCCTCCTCCGAATGCCTTCTTTAATATCTCTTTGATGACCCTCTTCATCTGCCTGAATATGACTTAGGATACTTTTTACTCGGCAGACTAGCGCTGCTTTCAGTGTTTTTGCATCCTCGCTGCCCAGTAGATCCTCCGACATCTTCGCCCCATTAGGCAATGGCCCCTTTTAAAAAATTATTTAATTATCCGGGCTCTCCGGTGAATTTTTCTAGTTCCGACACCGCCTTCCTCAGGTCCTGGGCGGTAGCAGTACGGACCTTAATCCATTCTAGCGTCCAAATGGAGGTGGATTATGGTGTAAAATTTTCCATTCTGCCGGAAAACAAATTACAACAGCTTAACCTCAAAAAACCTTTTACCTGCACAAATTAACTTCAGAACTTTTTCAAATGACATTGTCCCCTGCAAGGGTAAAGTAAATATTGCAGTAACCTATAAAAACAAACGCATTTTAGCCGAACTATACATTCTTCCACCTTGCCATGATACAATTTTATGTCGCGAATGGATGAGGAAGCTTGGACTAGAACTTAAACAGATTGATGCAGAGATGTCGCTTGAACATTCCTCATGATTTAACAGATTTCTACGTAGTTGACATACTTGATGAGTTTCCTGAGTTATTCGAGAAAAAAATTAGGTGCCCCTAATTCCTGCGCGTTACGGGAAAATACCAAACCAATCTATACCAGAGAACGGACAGTACCATATGCACTGTGATCGAGTGTAACAGGAGTGTGACTGTGACTCGTTTGAAAAATCAGGTATTATTACACCAGTGGCTACAAGTCGCTGGGGATCGCCCCTTATTGTTATTCCTAAATCAGATAGAGGAGTCCATATTTGTGTCTACTAAAAATGTGGTGTAAATGACTGTCTGGTTTCTGCAAATTTTCCTGTTCAACGAGTGGAGGATGTTTTAAACAGCCTTCGTAATTCGAATTACTTCTGTGAATTCGATTTATTCAAGGCATAGCTGCACCTCCTTGTAGATGAACAAAGCAGCATGATACAAATCATTTCCACCCATAGAGGGACATATAAGATGAATCGACTAAGTTTTGTGATTAAAACTGCCCCGTAAGAGTTTAATAGAACTACATCTCAAATCCTGGTGAGTCTGCCCAAATGTGCAGTTTACTATGATGACATCCTAGTTCACGGACCTTCTTTCAGCCCATCCCGCGATTTCGATTTTGTAATTAAATATAGATTGGAATAGGACATCCGAAACATTCGACAGCCTTTTATCGCACAATTCTTTCTTTGTCCTTGTTCCATAACTTGCGTAGTGCCATTATTTATAACCTCATTGTCTTCCCCTGCCGCGGCCCATAAGATTTCCAGGTTCAACGGTTGCATCACGAGTCTTGGAGAATCAGGGGTTCCGAATTCACACCTCAAGGCTTCCATTTCATATAATATACGTCCATACGATGGTGAAGAAGAGTACAATCTCTCACCTGTGGCAGTCGACGGCATTACATCGTCATTGCCGAACTGTGACCTTCTTCCTTAAGTTATCAACCGCATTGTGCGCCACCGATGATAACTGTCCGATCAGTGGTTCGGGGAGTCAGGACAGGTTGACCTATTAATCGGCGGGGACCACGAGTTATCATTGAAGTTCCTCAGCCTACAGGTGTCGAAGGACTCTATTTCACACCCACAGTCTTCGGCTTAGTTGTTTCTGGGGTTGTACATAACGTAGCTCTAATTACACCCTGCTCTCTTTTCAACAAATTTAACTGTAATAAATCCAATTCTCATGAAAAAGCAGTAGGGATTCACTCTACCTCAACTTCAAGGGTCTCTGGAGGAAACAATTTACGAACATTTTCATGCACCGCTCCTCTCCCAAATCACAATTCTGCACGGCGTAAATCTAAAACATTACGTTGGACATTCATAGCCTCTAAAGATTTTATATCAGTAAACAAAAATGCCAGTCTAGAGTTATCCTCTAGATCAAACAACCCAACCGCTCCGTCTGGCTTCAATGAACCAATCTTTTTCTGCCACGAAAACCCAATCTGTACCGAAGAATCCTATTCTCTCAAGCATGTTCACCAAAATAGGACATCAGCATGTACTTCGTATGGAAGTGAATGTATCTGTTAGGCGGATTGATTCCGAAGGACAATTCAAGGGACTTCTAGAACCAGATGCACCACATTCATGGATGGAAACATTTGAAATTCATCAGCTTCAAGCTGTGACCCAGGTTATTTGTATTCCAACAAGGATATCAGGGGGAAGATAGCCCATATCCTAGAAGTGTGATCAGTAGTACCAATCGTGTTGTTGTCCCTACCGGGCGCTACTGCAGTAGTGCGGCTACTGTTAAGACCATAATTTCGTTGAACACAGGAGCTAGGAGCTCTATGGGATCAAGGTATAATCTGCCACCTGGGCCCTGTTTCATAATAATAGCTATTAGCTATTAGGGATAGGAATTTACGGATCTTGGACATCAGTCTCCGGTGCCAGACTTAATCAAAAACAACCAACTTAAATTCCTATTTTTGCAGATCCCCTTCCTAATGAGCAACTGACCAATTCTTTTCCTTAACTTTATTGTCAGTTCACTCAGATCCCAAAAGAAGTTGGCCTGAACCAAATCCAGGTAAAAATTATTAAACTTCCCATCATCATTCCACCAAATGGTTATCTACTTATCCTTTTTCAACTCTATTTTTCCCACAGCCTATAAAAAGTAATTTTTTTCCTGCTTAAAAACTCCTTCAACAGCTTCTATCTCTAGACCCATTCCTTATGAATCCAATTTATTAAAGCTACTGCTCTAGTAGTTGAGTGACAAATCATTCATTCACCTTTAGATCATTCTTAACTCGACCCTTTCCATGAGGATGATACTCTCCTTACACCTTTTCAAATAGGTTAATTCATTCACTCAGATTAGAACCTCCCTTATCATCACTACATCTCTTGTGAGGTGTTTGTTCTTCTAGGAATGTCTATCAACCAACCTTATTTTATATTTATACTAATGACATACCAAACTTTAGTTACTTTTCCTAATATCATTTATATACACAACCACTAAGAAAATTAGTAGTATTTTTAAGTTACTTTATCTTCCTCCACAACCTGAGAATCATGAATTGATTAAGGTTTGACTTGGGTATCTCAAAAGGTTCTCATGTCTCACCAATACAGCAAGTTAAAGCGGCTGTTCTGCTCTACCTTTAGATGATATTTTCACAAAACCTTCTTTTACTCAATCATCAGCTTACTTAAATCATTCTACAAACAATCGAAGCAAAAATTCTGTCTTTCTTATCTCTATACTCATCCCCAAAGAACAAAAATATTTTACCATTCCTTTCTTGCCTGCTTCACAACCCTTTAGAATTCTGTCCCTTCTTTCTAATATCCACCATACTTCTTTCCTATCATCTTTCAAGTTTCTTCTTTACCAACATCTTACCTTCCAAATTGATGGCAGTTAATCATGAAACTTTAATATAAGCCTTAGTAATATAAAACATAAATAATTGTTTGTAATTTTTGTTTTAACTTAGTGAATGAATTCACTATTTTATTTTCTAAGTTAATTTCTGTTCACTTATGAAGAATTCATTTGTTTCTAAAATATTTCTACTAAATATGTTAAAATTGTTATGTTGACACATGTCAATAAGGTTAAAAGGGATGTTAAAATATTTTAGTTCTTTGGGGATGAGGGTTCTGTGAAAATATCCTCCAAAGATAGAGCAGAACAGCCACTTTAACTTGCTGTAGTGGTAAGATATGAGAACCCTTTGAGGTTCCCAAGTAAACCTTTTGAACATTTTATCAATTTAGTCTTTTAGCAATAAGTTTTTTTTATACATGTTTGCAATCTTAAGGGACTTAGTCCACAAAAATGTTTTTTCCCCTATCAACTTCACTTATCCTTCAATCTATTTAACCTTTGTTTTTTTTTT
>NW_027107138.1:360292-361154 GCF_000696795.3 Halyomorpha halys | reverse complement strand
ATATCTGGTGAGAATCCCCCTATCCGCCACCTGGGGAGGCGCCCGATGAGAGACTAGGTACTCCACACGGGCTATTTAACCTGTCCAAGATACCTTATAAGCTTTAGCATGACATTTACAGCATTAACTGTTGGACTCAATAGTTAATTATTTGCCTCTCAATTCAGTGAAAAGTAATCCAATCCTTATCAATTCAAAACCTTCCCTTCCCAACTATCCATTCCTTTACCTCAATAACATCCTTATTCTATTCCAAAGTTATGTTAAAAACGTAGGAATACATTTGATCAATATCATATTTTAAATAACTATATTACCAAAAAATCCATATTATGGCTCAAAACTTCTCTATATTCTGTGATTATTACCTTAAAGTACTTGTCAACTAATCATTCACTATTACTATGGATTGTTGGTGCCTGGAGGACTATCAATCGCTTTGTAAGACTCATCCCAGATGTAGTATTCTCAGCAAGTGTGCCCTTTATCCTAATTGCTTTCCTGTTCCAATCCTTATGAACCAAAAACTTTTTTGTATTCTCGGTCTCATCTTTCATTCTTGAATACAATGTCACAACCTAACACTTAGTACATCCCTTCTCATAGAACTGTTTCTATTTAAAAATTCTTTATCATCAGTCGTTCCTTGTTTTGAAAGTTCTTACTTGCCTCAATTCATAATGCTTCCATGCTCTCTAACATTACTTAATTACCATTTATTTTTCCACCACCTCAAAAATCAATTTTCTAGATGTTTATTCATACATTTTGTATACATGATTACATCATAAGCTTGTGCAAATGAGATGTATGTACATTTATACATTTCTTATTTTAAACATTTCATTTTTATTTTATAATT
>NW_027107138.1:348805-359736 GCF_000696795.3 Halyomorpha halys | reverse complement strand
ATTTAGTTTTTGTCATATATACATATATAACAAAAACTAAATTCTCCTAGGATAATAATTCCTTTAATAATAATGGATGCATGGTGGAAAACCACTTAAAATGTGGCATAAGATAAATAAATTAGGTAAATCTGAGGATAGCATTTGAAAAGCTATTAAAAGAACTAGTTTAATTTGGAATCATAGATGCCAATGAAGACATTAAGAAATAATCCAATGATTGCAAATGGGATTTCACTAAAAGACTAAAATGAAAATGAGGAAAGACAGATGAAAGTCTGTAACAACACTTTTAGATCACATCTCAAAGTTAAGCTCATGGTGTAATAAATCATTATCACCCAATGATTTGAGCACCAACAAATAGAGCCTGGGAGAATAATGAGCGAATGACAGACATCAGGGAAAAGGGAAGTGGAGCACCTAGGATTGAGTGAGAATATGCAGTGAGGAAAGGCTTTTAGAAAATAGAACTCCACAGCAACAACAGAAGGCAAGTGAAGGACCAGCAAAGTTAGAGAAAGCTCTATAAATTTCCTCAATTATATTACATTAGTGGTTTGAAAATAAAGAATTTACAACGCTAGACTACATGATAATAAAACATCCCAATCATCACCTTAAAATTGATACAACTGCGTGATAAATATATAATTCCATATTGCAATATATACACATGTATTGAAATAATTTATTCTTTAATTTTGTCAAATAAATGAAGATGACGCTGGACACTGAAAGCTACTATTAACTAAAATAACCGAATAAAAAATTGATGAATAACACTTATAGATATGCAACCTGAATTAAATAGTCTACCTACAACCTAATAAAATTTAATATCTTAATTAAATTAAACAAATTAAATATCTAAGCGTTAGATAGATTAACTGATTAAGGGTAAGTGGTTGTTATTGTTACTTGTTTCCACAGTGATGTAGTTGCTATCAAACCTTTACATTATTCCTAGATAAGCAAAAGTAACACATAGTTGAGTATTTGGGCATTACAGAAAACAACAGAAAAGGAAGTCTTAGAGAAATTTCAGAAGGACAATATAATGTGAGGGTGAAAATTTATGGCTGTTAGAAACGAGATGAAAATTAAACAAGGAAAGACATATATGCACCAAGGTTAAATTCAGTAAATAAAAATGAATTAAATAAATATTCGCTTAAAAATATTTCCTTGCATTATTTTGCAATAATTCATTATAATGCATTATTCTGAATGCAGAGAAATGATAACCTTAATTTATTACACAAGATCTTAACCTAAAACAAATTATTGATGCCATGGGGAATACTCATTTAAGAGAATTCAATATGTGGCAATGGCAATTTTGGTTGAAACAAAAAATACAATGTATTATTTGTTTGTAGTTCTTATTTATAAATAAATAAATATAAAATTTGGTACGATTTTTGAATACCACCCTACTTTGAGATGAAAGTAATCCGTTTGTATAATGTAAATAAAAGCATAAACTCACTATTACCATAATTAACAAGGAACTCCAAAACTATTGTTTATACATTTTGCATATTTAAATGCTTTTCATTATTCTCCTTTATCTTCTGCGACTTGCAACTTTATATGTTAGATATTAATTTTTCTTAAATCATCTTCTCTTAATTGTATACTACAGATCTATTTACTACTGTTATTTCTGATTATTTTTTTAAACCAGGGAAAATATTTATTTTTTAATTAATTATCAAATTCTTTCTTAGTTTATGTTTATCCATTTTTTATTCTTTCTAACAATTAGGGATGGTTAATCATTTCATGGGGCCATTTTAAGTGAGTCTGTTAAGGCCTCATTTTAGCAGCTTCAAAATTACACCTGCAGCTGATGAAAAGGTTCGATTCCCACTTGGGCAGATTGACTTTTATTTCATGGCAGTCCCACAGAATGAAAACTAAACCTATCCACTCTGGTTACAATAGGGTGGAATACAGTAAGATATGACACCTGATACCCCAATACCCGACACCTCTGCTTAACTTAAAGACCTAGTGAGTATTGAAAAAAGGTACTCCACAGAAAATAATGTATTAAAAAGTATAATATATACCCTTTTTTGATAAAATAATATTTATAGATGAATATGAACATAAGGAGTCAGAACGAGTAGAATATAGATGAAAAAATAAAGATAAACCCAATGACAGAGGAGAGCTCCAAAACAACAATGCAAATAATTATGAATATAACAGATCATAACAAGAAAAATTAGTTTTTCATTAAAATAGTAATTATTATTAATAAAAAAAAAATAAAAAAAATGATAACAATAAGAGCAAAAGAGAAGTAAGAGAGGGGCAAAGTAAGCATATATAATTGAGGCATGAACTGAACATCTACTTTCAAATCTTCCTGAATTGACAAAAATGTAAATAAACAATTTTAGAATAATATAAATAATTAGTTAAAACTTAATAAGAGCAGCAATTAATTATAAAGGAAGTTTAAGACTTTAAACCTCTTAGTCCAAAACAAGCAATAAATTTAGCGACTCCCTGAAATAATAGGCCTAATCAGAAACACAGTAAATTATTTTTTAACTTTAAACTAAAGTCAAATTAACAATAATAAAAATTCAAATATATAATAATTAAATAGACAGAAACAAATTTAAGGAGATAAATACATCAAAACAATGAATAAAAAGCTAAAGGAAACGTGTTTACATGAAAATTGGAAGACTAATGGACACCTTTTATCTATTCATGAAATAAGATTAATGATCAGAAATTATTAAAATCATCTAACAGTTAAGATAAATAAACACATATATAAGCTGAAATATAACATATTCTACATTTAAAAAAAACATGAAGACGTGGCTAAAGCCATGAAATTTTGTTAACTAAATATAATAAATACAAAGGAGGATAACTTGATTAAAAAAATAAAAACAATATTAATCTATTTAATTGATTAATAATGCCAATTTTGGCACTTATGCCATCCCTCAAAACCGCTAGGCTGTTTCAGACTGACCAGCAGCCCTACAAAGCCCGGTGGGAGAAAACTGCAACTTTCCTGCAACAAAAATGCAAGATGTTACCATAAATATCCACGATGAACCTTAAAAGCAGCCAAAACTTCAAAGTTTTTGAAGAAAAATATTATAACATAAGGGAATTCACAAATACATTAATGTGATTTTGAATCAAAGTGTTAAAAAATGTGAAAGCATTCAGCCAACATTTATTTAAAGCGAATAACCCCATAGTTCATTACAGCCAGGCAATAGCAGATTGTAGGAATGCATTGAGCTAATACAAATTATGGTAACAATTAAGTGGTTTGAAAACTAAAACAATTAAATTCAGGTATCTTCTGAACAAATTCCATACCAATAATAAGTGCAGCTCCTAACTTTACAATCAAAATGAAAAAAAATAAATAAATAAACAAATGATTTACTTTGTCAATACTCTGAGCAGAGCAGCATAATAAAACATAGCACAGGGCTATTATTTATCCTTATTATGTATCTAAAAAATAAAGCCATTCGTGAACAGATAAACTCAATGAACTTTAATTAAACAAAGTACATAAAAATTTTTAGAACAAAAGTTTTAGAAAATATTTTTCAATAAGTAATAAACTAGTACCACCAAATTCATTATGATTCAACCGAAATATGGTTTCATTTAAACCTGTATAACGCTTATAACAACATAGATATACAAAGTAGACATACAACCAAACAACAGGTTCCCATAAAGTTATAAAACATTTAACAAAATACAATATTTATTAAAACTCAATATAACTATTTTGAATCATTTGCTCAAATATCAATCATTCTTCTTTGGTTCTTGGTTTACAGAACGCGATGAATTTCTTTTTCTAGGAACATCTAGGCTATTTTGCATTGTAGCACCTATTATCACTGATATCACCAAGAACAGTATGATTACAAGTATAGCTTGGTCTCTCTTAAAATGTGAATGTGCTTCAAATGCTTCTTTATGTTTTTGTTTAGCGGAGGCTCGCCTAGCAAAAGACTCGCCATAATGCGCTCTAGACCACTCATCAAAATCATACATTGGAGTACGGCCTGTAGACTGAGGCTTTTGTTTTTGAAAACCAGTTCCAGGAGTTGTTGATTGAGGTTTTGGTGATGTCTTATCAATGAGCAGCCCCTTATCATATAGCCTTCTTCTTTGAAAATTTCCTAATACTTCATATGCCCTGCTTATGGATTGAAACTTCTCGGCGGCCTCTTTTGAACCTTGATTCTTGTCTGGGTGATAAATCATGGATAATTTGTAGTAAGCTGATTTAATTTCAGATTGAGTTGCACTAGAAGGAACCCCCAACACGTCATAATAACTTTTTAAACATCTGCAGTGCAAAGTGAAGGATCTAAAACTATTCAGGAGGGGTGAAAAAGACATTTTTCACAGCCAGAATACAAATTTATCACAGATAAGCTAAGAGACTAGAAATCACTGCTAGCACCAAGACTTACAGCATAAACAACACTTTAATGTACAAATAATTAAAGAAACAGTTGCAACTCACATTCAAACTTGGTGAAAATTTTATTTTTAAATTGGTATCGATAGTGGTTAATCATTAAGTATAATGTTTGAACTGCCTCGAACTAATTTGATGTTTACTACGTCACAAGAAGTATATTTTTTAGGATAGTTAGATTTTTTGACAATATTAGTATTAACATCATTAAAATATTATAAGTAGGAAATATAAGTGTTGAAAATTGATTTTTAAAAATATATTTTATGATCATGATGAAATATAAAGCATTCATCAAGGTTTATATATTACATAAATGGCTCTGCGAAGATTAAACTCAATAAATGTTTCTATCCTGCTTCCTATAGACCAATCAGCCTACTTCCAATCCTCTCAAAACTTTTTGAAAAACTCCTCCTTAAACGTATCCTACCCATCGTTGAATCACAGAGTTTTCCCGCATATCGATTTGGATTCCGTCCTAGACACTCCACAGTTCAACAAGGCCTCAGAGTCGTTGACTATATCTCTTCAGCTCTTGAAAAGAAACAATACTGCTCGGGTGCCTTTCTGAACATAGCGCAAGCTTTTGACCGGGTATGGCATTCCGGATTGCTTTTCAAGCTCAAATCCATATTACCCCAAACCTTATACCTTACCCTCCGCTCCTACCTCTCAGATCGTTCCTTTCGAGTTCGCAGTGGTTCTGAGTACTGAAATATCTACCCCATCGAGGCAGGAGTTCCCCAAGGCAGTGTCCAAATCCTTGGGGAACTCCTGCTAGTCCTGTCCTCTACATCCTCTTCACTGCTGACATTCCCATCACTCTAGACACATTCCTGGCAACATTTGCTGATGATACAGCTATCCTATCCTTCCATCCCGATCCTGTAACAGCCTCATCCAATCTCCAAACACACCTCACCCGGATTGAGCAATGGTGCAACCAATGGCGGATAAAAGTCAATGAATCGAAATGCATCCATGTGACTTTCACTCTCCACCGAAGCTTCTGTCCACCTGTTACTCTTAATATTATACCTCTTCCAAGATCCGACACTGTGCGATACCTCGGATTCATTTTGGATAAAAGACTCACCTAGAACCAACATACTAGACTCAAAAGAAAAGAACTCAACAGACGATTCAGCCAGCTGTACCGACTGCTCAGCCGGACCTCTCATCTTTCACTAGAAAACAAACTACTAATTTATAAGACTATACTCCGACCTATCTGGACCTACGGACTTGAACTTTGGGGAACAGCTAAACCGTCTAACATCAAACGTATCCAATTCTTTCAATCCAAAATCCTTAGAACTATAGTTAATGCAGCCTACTACGTTTCCAACAGAACACTACACCATGACCTCATACCAACCAAAATCTCAAAATTCCATATAAACCTTTCCAACCATCCTAATCCTTTGGTTCAAACCTTATCTAGTTCCACCCATCCCTACAGCCCACCTAGAAGGTTGAAACGGCAGTGGCCAAGAGACTTATTAAAATAAAAATGGACAATTGGAGTTCTGGCAATGGTCAGATTCTCCACTCAAGTTGAGTGTTTGCGGCTTTAGCGCACTTGCTCAGCTTCCACTGGCTCATTACCAGTGATGCGGCGAGAGGGATGCGCTGGGATCTTTTGACATCACACGTGGGGGATAGAGTGGGCTCAGGGATCCTCAGGTCGATTGTGTAAATATTGTATATATTATTTTATCATTATGTTATTTTATTTATTTTTCATACAGATAGTTTGATTATGTTCATCTTGTCTATTCTTTTGTTTGTATATATTTTAAGAGTTTTTTTTTTTAATTTATTTTATTTTATTTATTTTTTATTTTAGTATGTATGAGATCATTCATCACTATTACCTATTGCCCACAACTGTGCGGCAGATTGTAATGTCTATCAATAAATAAATCTATCAAAAAAAATAAAAAAATAAATGTTTCTAACTTCAGTAAAACAAATTAAGGGAGAATTCACTAGCACCTTATAAATTATCAATGAAACTAGACAATATTAATTTTAATAATTAAGATCTAAAGGACAGGATCCAGGGTGAAGGAGAACTTCTGATAGCGATAGTGAAAACTAACATCATGGAGACTACAATGGAAGTTCCACGGTGACTCTAATAATGACAGTGAATTTGTCGCGCATGCATGGTTGATAGTAGTACTAACTATCAAGTAAATCCTGATAGTACGACAGCAAATGTTAGGTTATACAATACAGTGGCCGCGATAGTGTCACTATCACTGTTGCCGTGGGACTCCCGATGCTTGTCTGAGTTTGATGGAATGGATCTGATTGGATAATTCAAAATGTCATCAGGTTTTATTCCCCCTTATTTTGGATTTTAGGGACGGCCTAGCCAAAACACTCCTAAATGCATAAACTACAATGGTGATCATCGAACATTTATTAATAAATGGACAATTTTACAAAAGTATACAGTATGTACATACTGGTATATTGAATTATTTACAAAATGTACAGGTAAAAATTAGATATTCCTTTTCTCGTGGCCAGTAGTGGAATCCCTTTTGCAACTAGCTATATGTGAGAGAGAGAGAATGTGCAGTCTGTAACTTGCAGCCTGACACTTAATAACTAATTTTTTTTTTTGTTTATTTTTCTACCTTTAACTCCTAAACTCATATAACAAATTAAAGAACATTAAATTCTGTGTTGATTAAGTACCGGTAACTTAATAATCACAACTATCACTCAGAGAAACATAAAAATAAAGGAAAATAATAAACAAACAAATTTGGAAATATACATAACAATGAATTAAATAGAACAATAGAGGTATATAGTATGTACTATGTAGTTGACTGATGATAATAGAATATGAAATATAATATTATAGATGTAAGAATTATACAAAATAAATTATGAAAACTTAAAAAACAGAAAATGTTGAAAAATTAAGGAAATAAACATACTGAAAGGTGTGGAAGAAAATAAAATGACGGGTTAAGGGTCTTAATCTAATAAAATATGTAAGTATCGTCTAAATTAACGAAAAACAAATAAAAAAAAAAAAGTATGTTACAATGGATAAAAATTGTACAGTTATATAGATAAGTAAAAAAAAGAGTTAAAATAAATAGTGTCTGAAAAAGAAGGAACAGGGGAGAAGAAATATGGAAAACAAAGAAAGGAATATCAGAAACGAGATAAAGACTTACATGTTCCAGCAAAGTTTCTGACCAGAGTGATTGAACTTTGACTTCACCGATAGAGAGCGGACAAAAAAAATAATTTGTTAGATCGAATGAAAAAAAATCTGTAGTTGTATCGAGCATACCTAAAGGCGGATCCATACGTTGGCCGCTCGCCATGAATCAAAGGCTTGTACAAATGATCGGTAAACAAAGAGCGAACCATCCACATGTCAGTGTTTTCCAAAGAGGAGAGTATGGCGGATATACAAGTGGTTTCAGCCATTTCACTGGGATTGTATTATTTTTATTACAAAAAAAAAGAAAGGAGATTAAATGAAATTAAATGTAAATAAATAAGATAAAATATAAAACTTATTATAAAAAGTAACAACAAACACCTTTAACCTCCTAACAGCTCAACAGTTGCAACTAAACAAAGAACAATGGTGGAGATGCTACACGAACCCCCTATGATCTGTGTAAAAAAAAAACAACTATCGACGGATCGGCAACGAGCTTAGGTCAACTCATACCAGCCAAGCCCAGCCACCCTTCCACATGCCTGAGTTCACCACGGCTTGGCCAACATATGGATCCGCCTATAAACAACTTCGAATTCTGAACCGAGTAGCTTCGATTAAACATGTCAATTCAGAAGCGTTAAAAATGTCACATTAATTTGGGTTTAAATAACTTACTCGTTTATTTAGCTATTATTTATTTTAAAATTTGGTGGTCCGGTTTGAGCATTGATAACATTCATTATGCAGGAGCTCATCATTATTCATTGTTAAGGGGCCTCTACATGTTGGCCAAGCCGTGGCGAACTCAGACATGCGCGAGCATGTGGATGGGTGACTTGTACGGGTTCGCCTAAGCTCGTTGCCGATCCGTCAAGAGTCGGTTTTTTTGGACACAGATCAAAGGGGTTCGTGAGAGCGCTCGTGTAGCATCTCCACCATTTTTCTTTGTCTAGTTGCAACTGAGAGCTGTTAAGAGGTTAAAGGTGTTTGTTGGTACTTTTTATAATAAGTTTTATATTTAATCTTATTTAAATTTCCTTTCATTTTATTTTTTTTGTAATAAAAATAATATAATCCCAGTGCAATGGCTGAAGCCACTAGTACGTCCGCCATGCTTGCCTCTCTGAATAACACTGACATGTGGATGGTGCGCTCTTTGTTTACCGATCATTTGTACAAGCCTCCGATTCGGGGCGAGCGGCCAACATGTGGATCCGCCTTATGATCGGTAAGATCTTTAAGCAGCTGATCTCTCCGCAGAACTCCTGTGTAGTTCTAAAATTATTATGAATGAATAATTTTAATTAGGAACAGTTAAGAACATCATTTGGTACTGGCTTACAATACAAGCTAGAAACTTCAAAACTCACTTATACAAAATACTGCAGATTAGTTTAGGCCCGACATACACAGTAAAGATCCATTGGACGGTTTTTTTTCTATCCTTTTTGAACTAGCGTAACGAGCGAAAGTTCTGTGATCTAATTAAGGTAGTAATAATAATACACAACCGTGGTCTAATTAAAGTATTAATAATAATACACAACTGTGATCTAATTAAAGTAGTAGTAATAATAATAGAATAAGAAAGAATTTAGAATATTTTTGAATTTTCCACCGCTGGAGCTAGTTTTGTACACTGTTGCCCATTATTCAACCGACCATTGTCAATTTTATGATTCCAATTAGACATCAGTTTAAAGATCAATTTATAATCTTAGCGAGAATAATCTTTGAAGTCATTATCAGACTCATTATCGTCAATAAGTCATAAGTTATTATCGGATTTTCTCTAATCTCGCTGGTGACAGTTGGCATAGCACACTGAACTGCTTTTCAACATTCAGTTTGCCGGTGTTGTCATATTTTGTTTTGAAAATAAATTCTCGTCACTAAGGCTTTCTGATTATTTCTGTACAATGGGTATGTTTTTAGTATGTCTAGATAATAATATTAATTTATATCTGTAAGTAATAGCTTTAGTTCCTCAATTTTACCTGTGATATATTAATTTATAATTGTAAGTAATATCTTTAGTACCTCATTTTTATTTGTGATATTCAATTTTTCCCACTGTAGTACTAAATGTTTAATAGTACATACTGAATTATGTCCTAATAATTTACTTTATAAAACCATTTTATAGGTTCCCCTCTTCCCTGTTGATTGGTAATTTTTATTTGGTGAAAGAAATGCCTGTTTCTTCATGGAAATTTTATTTAATCTAATGACTAATTTTATTTTTTCAGTGTGAATATTATTTGTTATAAGTTTATTGGTACCTGATTTTTTTATATTTTACTCCGAAAACATTTTCCTAACCTAATTTTCTTAGATTTTGTATATTAAATTTAAAATCTAATATACTCTGATTTATTTTGCAGATTAAATTTTGCTAAATTTTACATGTATCATGTTCATATCTGCATCTTACATGTTCATATCTGCTTTCAGCACCCTATTCTGTTCCCTTCCCTCATTCTAGTAATAAACCAGTATATCATCAACTTATTATCAGAACTTCCTCAGTCAAAATTTTCAAATTAGATTTTTTTTTTTTTAAATTTAGACTAGATAATTCTTAACTTGTATACCTCCTAGAAAAATGACCTATATCTATGTCTAGTTGAAACATAGACCTTGGTAATTTTGTTAGGAAACATATATGTTAAAAAATGTTTAATTTAAATCAAATTCTTATCTTCTAATCGAAGCCTTATAGCTTAAAAAGTTTCAGACAAGGAAAGTTCTGGTCTTAAGGCAACAATATTTTCTTTAAAATATAAATTAATAAGTTAACTTTGTTATTTTTATCATATATAATGTTTATTATGATTTATAACAGTTTTTTTGTAGATTGTATTATGTTCTATTAATTTTGCTTATTAAGGTCACAGACTTGTTTGAAGTTTTGTTTACTAAGAAATATTTTAGATTTCCAAAGTTTTTTTAATGAATATAAACTCTAGTAGTATTTAATATGCATTCTTTGAGTATTCTTCTTAATATCATTAAATAACTTGAAATTTTCTAATAGTTCAATTTTTATTGTAATATTTCAGTTGAATATTACGTTGTATTAACATTTAAAAAAAAATAAATAAATAATTTCCTTCTAAATTTGTTTTTTTGATTTTTTTCTATTCTTAGAAATTCTCCTATTCCATACAAATTGAAATTCCCCTATTCCATACATATTGCAATTCCTCTATTCCATTTATATTC